>NW_015635063.1:855140-923766 GCF_001515625.1 Sinocyclocheilus rhinocerous
CAGACATGTTTAAACAATAAATATAAGCAACACATTATTCAATGCTTTTTACTTTTGCACTTCTAGATTTATTCAAGTTGCTCAAGCAAGTGGCAAAACATTTAAACTACTTTTCTCACGTTATCACAAACAGAAATATAGCATTATAATTATTTCACCCGCGCCGGACTGAGACGGTGACGCTGCATGTCATGCCAAACCTCTCACGGCAGCGTCATCAGCTTGAGATCGGCCTTTTTAGAGACCGCCGATCAATCATCCCAACGTGATTATCGGCCGATAGTGATCGGTAGCCGATCAATCGGAGCACCCCTTATTTATATGCTCTAAAGCTCCAAAAAGGACAAATTGGCAGCATGAATTTGTCTATATGACTTGCACACTTTAGTCCAGAAACTTTAAAAAACTTGTGGCCCTGTTTATACCTTGTATTAAGATGCATTTTTGTTGATCTGATCACAAGTGGACAATGCTAAAGACAGGTGTGAACGGGGTCTAAAATGTTTTGAGCTTGTCCGCTTTTGACCAATTCCAGAGGTAGTCAAAAAAACTCATTTGATCGGATTGCGCTCGTAGTGTGGACGCTCATGTCGTCGAATGCGCTCGAGCAGCCACTAAACTCTTCTACAGGAGAAAAAGGACAAAAACAGAATGAAATGACATATGATAGATATAAATAAATAGGCCTACATGAAGTGTTTCGTTTAAATAAATAACAAATTAACAAAAAGGGGAAAAAACCCTGTTTTATTCCATTTTTACCAAATGTTTCATTTTGTTTCATCTTTATGGCTGCACGCACCACAAATTTAAGGAAACCGAGACGGCTGAAAGCCATAGGCATAGTTTTGTTCTTATTGTGAATATACATAAATAAAAGTAAGTTTCAAATTTAGTAATTTACATTTTAAAATGCTGTCTTGCTCCCATCTTTATGACCAAAAATGATATTTTTTGATAATAAAAATGATAATATTTTTTCCCGCTGTGACAAGGACCATTCATTTAAAGCATTGTGTTTATAACGAATGATATTATATATAGCGTTTTATTGTTTAATTGAATATATGATTTGCACTATAATTTTATAGCTACTTATTTTCTGATTTTTATCTTATTCTGTTATGAATACTGGTAAAATGTAAAGGATTTGCTGGCAACTTATAGGTGACTAATGTTTTTATTTTCTCTCAGCGCAATTTTGACTGATATGTATAGCAGAATTCATCCATCCAGTAAAGGTTTTAAAAATAGCTTTGGGGGGAAGAAACAAAACAAAACGACAGCATTCGAGCTTATTTCATAATATTAGATCAGAAAAAGCCCACATTCTCCGGCCCATAGACCCTCCCCTCAAAAGAATCATGACAGAAGTTGTTGAAAGTGGACAGAAGAGACTAATTAAAACACCAGGTGTGAATGGGAATGTGTCTTCCTCGTCTACTTGTGATCCGATCGACCGACACGCATCTTAATACCAGGTGTAAACAGGGCCTGTATGTATAGGGCTTTACTGTTCTAATGAAAACTAAATGTTCTGACGTTTCAGGTATCTGCCACCAGAGTGTTTTGTCGTTGGTAAAGAACCTCCAAAGATCTCTAATAAAGTAGACGTGTGGTCTGTGGGCGTTATTTTTTTCCAGTGCCTGTATGGACGAAAGGTGAGGCAAATTTAGAAACCATTCTCTAACTACAGCCACACACAGCTACTGACGTAAAAAGCATTTTAGGATGACTCCGCATTGAATCTTTTGTTGTTCTGTAGCCGTTTGGCCACAATCAATCCCAGCAAGACATCCTTCAAGAGAACACCATCCTGAAAGCCACCGAGGTGCAGTTTCCTGCCAAACCTGTGGCGAGCAACGAGGCCAAGGTCAGTTTGAGGCATGCATATAAATGATATAAATGCGTATTTGCTGAATGCTGACGGCAAATGAGAAAGTATTATAATGTTTGCCTTTCTATTTACTAATAATATAAAAGCAATCATTATAATACTTCTTTTGTATACATTTAAATTCCTTTGTTTAACAGTTAAATCTGATTATTAGACAGACTCATGGGTCGCGGAAGCGCCGCCCAGGTTACTTCTGAGGTCTGGTACAAATATGACATAGACTACAAAAATACATAGGCTATATAAGCTCAAATGTATGCACGAGAAATCATTAAAAGATCGCGATCTTGATTCAAACACGCGCAATCTTATTCCTAAATGACGATTCCGCTATGTCAGTTAAACCTTTGAAATCACTATCACATCGGAATATTTAAACCTGCTTTCGCGCAGCCGCTGATCCAGTCCAGAGAGAGCAGCGCTCATCATGTAAGCTATGAAACAGTCTACAGTAGGCTACATTTCTGTATTGCAAACATTAAATAATAACGAAAGTATTGGGATAAAATTTTATAGTCTGGATATAGACTCTGATGTTGCGGCAGCCGCGATCAAAATGAGTAATTGACCTTTGGAACTAATGTTACGCTTCAAATATTATGTTACGTTATGCCATTAAGTGGCGACCAGTGACTTAAAATGTAGCTATTAGATGTCTGAATCATTCATTCAAGAGGTTCGTTCAAAAAATCTTCATTCGTTTTTTTCAAATGACATTTTGTCAGAAACTCAAGTAAATTGGCCTATTATTTTACTATTTTATATTATTTAAGTGTATTTTATATTATTTTAGTAAATTACATAATATTTTGTTTGGTTATATAATGTTTTGTTTTCAGAATCGAAGCCCCCCCATACCAGCCCCCCCCAAAAGCGCCGTCAAAATAAAAGTCCCGCCTCGAACACATCGGCCAAACAGAAAAACTTATCGGCCAATGCCGATATTTGAAAATATATACAAATATCGGCCGATATATTGGCCTTGACAATATATCGGTCGACCATTAGTGGAAACCATGGTCTGATTTTCTTTCTTGTCCTCCACAGGCGTTTATCCGCCGCTGTCTGGCTTACAGGAAGGAGGATCGCTTTGATGTCCACCAGCTGGGCAGCGACTCGTACCTTCTTCCTCACATGAGACGATCCAATTCATCGGGGAACTTGCAGGCCATGCCCGCAAGCCCCGCCTCTTCAGGAATCATCTCCTACTGATTGGCTGATCGATCTTGATTGACGGTTCTGATGGCGAGTTCCCTCCCTTCATCACCTCGGGGTGGACAGGAAGGGGGAGGAGCTATACATGTCAGCTGTAGGACACGCCCACAGCGACCACAGTGACTGCCATTGATACTGGGGCAGGAATGGCTGATGTCATTTCCTGTGTGGATCCAGATGTCAGTCAGAGCTAGAACCTTTTGAAAATGGATATTTGTTTTTTACCCAAGGCATTTTGTGGAGTAGATTTGGGAGGGTAGCGCTAACGTTTTAGCTACTTGTTGATATCCCTGAGCTACACCTCTGTAACGGGGTGTTTTGTTTTGTGTAAGTGTGAAATTTAGAGACAATTAATTGTAGTGTGATTGGAAATAGAAGAATGAGTGTTTTAATGTGACACAACCGTGTCTGTAAGAGAAATTGTGTGTGCGCGCGCGCCTGTAAATGGATGTTTTACGCCACAGCGTTATATGTTGGCTGTTCATAACATACATGTGTTGGGCACAGATTGCAAGGTGTGTGTTACAAAAATGCTGTGTCTATTTTACTTCAAAGTAACATGTATGAAAAATGTCAGTTTATGTTTAAATGGGCTTAATATTTGCAAAATGTCGATCGGTGAATCTCACCAAAAATGTCCAGGTCACATTTCACCCCAAAATCAAGGGGAAAAAAGTTACTTAATTTACGTGAAAGAAATTTTTTTTTTTTTTTACTTGAAATTTTCATGACGGTTAAACATTAAAAAAAATATAATGTGTAGTATTTTTATATTGTTTTATAAAAATTATGTATTTAAATGTGTGTGTGTGTGAATGAACACACATTTTACATCAGTATACACACACACACTATTATATATATATATATATATATATATATATATATATACACATACACACTATATATGCTGATGTAAACATAAATTTTTTCATTTTATATAATGTGTATAAATATATTTGTATATGTTGTAGAAATTGGTTCCCTGTAATAGTTTAACAGTCATGAAAATTGTCTTATGTCCACACATGCACGTACGTACGTTCTGTGAGGGGAATGGAAAAAGTGTGTGTGCGCTTTTTAAAGTACTTTTTATTTGCATCAGCATAAGTTAAAGGCAATATAACAAATAACTGTCTTATGTCCACACATGCACGTACGTACGTTCTGTGAGGGGAATGGAAAAAGTGTGTGTGTGCGCTTTTTAAAGTACTTTTTATTTGCATCAGCATAAGTTAAAGGCAATATAACAAATACTGTGTGTATATACAATGTGTTTTTCGTATTCCAGTGAGCAATTTTCACCCAAATAAAATAGGGTTCTTCATTTCTTTAGATTTTGGAGTGGAAAATGACCTGGACATGTTGTTGACCAGTTTGATGAGATTCACCTGTTTGTCCTGCATGTAGGAGGATTAACCGTAAAATCATCTCAGTAGAATAGACCTCCTATAGCAGCTCCCAAACGTCACATACGAGTACATTAATGAATCCAGCCTGTGCAGGGTTTCATATTTCCTCAGTTTGTTAGTGACTTTTGTTGTCTGATGAGGCATCTTCGCCTCGCTGCACCCTGACGTTGCTTTTAGTTTCACGATTTACTCTGATTATGATTCAGACCAAATATGAATTTGATTTACCAGGAAACAGCATGAATAAACCTCCATTGTGGTTGTGAATGAGGTGTGTGTGTGAGCGATGATTGACTGAACAGACTGAAGGTGGGCCGGACCCCGCCCTTGATCATTAACCCCTTTATGCCCAGACCTAGTGCTGTCATTTTGCTTAGCAACCCTCGCTGATCCCGGAGCCTGAGTCAGGCCAGCATCTCCGAACCACATGGACCGGACCGCGATCGAACGCTCGAAGCTTCCAGAGTCTATTTTCAGGGGACGAATCTCAGCTTTTGTTGTTTCCTCTCTCTAAATACTCTTTCAACCCCAGAAGCAGTTTTCAGCTCAACATATGGTGATCTGTCTCCAAGTGCTGCTGCGATTGTAGAGAATGTAGCCAAAAGAGAAATAAACATTTTTGAACATATTTGGATACATGTGCTTGCTTTCCCTAATTTCTTGGACAATTTCTTGTAAAAGCAGAGCTGTTGTTATTTGTTTGCTCTCAAGGCTCCTGCTGGACAGAATCAAAAGTCAGCCTGTATTTCACAGCCGAGTGATAATTATATTTAAAAGACATAGTATGGAGAAAAAAAAAAAACTTTGATTAAATATTTTATAGCTGAACTTAAGTAGGCAAATATTTACTATAGAAATGTCTGTGGTTTCATTTAACTGTATATTTATCTTTTTAAATGTATAATGTTACAAAAATGATTTCCATGAGTTTTCCAGGTTCCAGGAAATTATTTTTAAAATCTTTGATAATTCCAGGTTTTTCAGGGCTGTGGAAGCCCTATTTGTTAAATAGCAATTCCTAACTGCCTTTAAATGCTTGTTTTATTTTGGTCTATTACCAGAAATTCTTAAAGTACATAAGTGGTTCTCAACCAGGGGCCCACAAGATGAATTAACATGATGTAAGATGAGCAAACAAACTAAAACAGCTACAAATGAAGATGCATATATATTTCTTATTTTAATGTGTTCCCTCAACAACTGTGATTTTTATTTAAGAACCACGAACCTTGAGAGTGTAAAAAGTGTGATTTCCAGACCAGGAAAGTCATGGAAATGTTTTAATTTAACATAACTTGGGAAAAAAAAAAAAAGATAATCTTGAACAACTGGAAACAATGCAAATTCATAAAAAGTGAACGCTGAACATTCAGTTTTTGAAAGATCCAGAATTACGGAATTTTAATGATTCTATTATATATTGCAACTCTTACAGTTGCGGTAAATGATTGTATGAAGAGATACACTATATAGAAAAATCTTAGCTACCGAGTCCAAAAGGCCGAGACATTTTCAGCACCAATAACTAATAACTGCTTGCCTGATTAAACATTTTACCAAGTTTCATCTTCAGAATATCCTAGTTCATAATGTACATTTGACTTTTTAAGCATTAAGTGAAATGTGTAAAACAAGTGTCAATTCAGCTAATTGTACATTTTATCTATTTATTCCACTGCTTTCTAGAATACTTGATTCTGATATGTCAGTTGTGGCAGTCGGTGGTCAAAAGATTTCTGCTTTATATCAGGGCCCTGATCATCGATGGGTTTATTTTGTGATGACCTTCTAACTGTACGCCCACATACATCCTTATCCAACCTGCTGTCTAAAAATGAGCACTGACCAATGATTCTATTATATATTGCAACTCTTACAGTTGCGGTAAATGAAGTTGTATAAAGAGATACACTGTATAGAAAAATCTTAGCTACCGAGTCCAAAAGGCCGAGACATTTTCAGCACCAATAACTAATAACTGCTTGCCTGATTAAACATTTTACCAAGTTTCATCTTCAGAATATCCTAGTTCATAATGTACATTTGACTTTTTAAGCATTAAGTGAAATGTGTAAAACAAGTGTCAATTCAGCTAATTGTACATTTTATCTATTTATTCCACTGCTTTCTAGAATACTTGATTCTGATATGTCAGTTGTGGCAGTCGGTGGTCAAAAGATTTCTGCTTTATATCAGGGCCCTGATCATCGATGGGTTTATTTTGTGATGACCTTCTAACTGTACGCCCACATACATCCTTATCCAACCTGCTGTCTAAAAATGAGCACTGACCACTCTAATCCTTTATCGCTTGACTATGGTAAAAGCAAGGAATTGCAATGTGATTTCATGCAAACTATGTAATTTATACTCAACTCACAAATTAAAGAGACAGACCTAGTGTAAAACTGGGTAGTTTATTGCTTGTGTATGTTTGAATAAGAGATTCCTTCACAATCTTCAAACTGCACAAGCGCACCTTCAGCACGTTTGTAACTGTGTTTCCGTTCATCATGACGTCAGAGCTATCATACAGAGAGTGTGTGAGAGCACGCGAGAGAGAAACAGAGGCCCAGAGCCCAGTCTGACCACGAATAGAGTTGTTTCTGAGGAAATCAAAGCAATCGAAACAAACGGTGCAAAGAAAGAAAGAAAGACAGAAGTCAGACATTACATTGTAAAATCACATAGCAATTGATAGTTACAGGGAATGCTATATTAACATCTGAAAGTTGATTACAGGATATACAGAAAGAAAAAGCACGAGACGGCACCGATTCTGAGGAGAGCGCAAACCAGACATACAGCCATCTCTGTTTTTTTAAATGTATTTTTTAATATTAGCCGTCCATCCACATGCTCATAACTCTCAGACGCTGGCGTCTCTCAACAGAACCGTGTTTATCTCTGTGTTTGTGTTCACACACTGGAATCTTTTTGTACTGAATAAATACAATAGAGACGTACGGAGGGACGCCCTCCGGCCCCGGTCCGGCCGTTACGAGGACTCTGGTGCCGCCTGCGCATCCGTCGTCTGCTGTAGGAGCGTCTCCGTCGCAGCAGGCTTCTCTGAAGGCGTGTCTTTGACCGCAGGGGTGAGCATGGCATGCAGAATGAACGCTGGAGTTTGCCCGGCAGCTAAAGAGACGGGTGGGATGTGGTCAGATGGTGCCAGGGAAGATGGCAGCGTGACACCGGGCATGCTGGGAAGTGTGGAAGGGAGAACGGTGTGCATGGGCAGAGCAGAGATGCCGGGCAGGTTCAGAGGAGGGAGAGGAGGGAGAGGAGGCAAACCTGCAGAGAGGGATCACATCAATATTCAGCCGTTTTAATAAAGTCACAGAAATTAAATCAGGTTTTTCCACTATGGCTGGTTACTTTACACAGGGTTTCTGCAGGATTTTAAAAATCAAATTAAAGGCTTTTTAAGACCTTATTAAGGACCCGCACAAATAAAATAAATACAGTACGTCTATTCAGAACAGATCTCAAAATAAATCATGCATCTCAGATTCTTTTACTTGATTAAACAGGCCATAGCACACAATCAACAAGGTTTTAACACTGCTTATTAGCAAAATGGGAACTGCAAATAATATACTCAAATACTCTAGAGAAATTTTATTTAATATGTAATGAAATTGGTCTATGTGCCAACTTATGAAGTGATAATATGTTGAATCATACATTTATTATTTTACATTTTTTTATATATATTTTCTGTTTTCATTTTAATTGTACAGTTTTAATAATTTTATTTGTAGTGGGCTTTGTCATATTTATTACTTTTTTGTTTGTTTTTCCCTTAATTATGTCTACATAGCTTTTTAAATGTTTTAGTTATTTTAGTATTTCAACTTTAAAATGAAATGAGAAATGTTGCCTTGGCAACTATCTGAAAAAATATATATTTATTATATTTCAATTAATGTTTTTTTTTTTTTTTTAAGTAATTAAAATATATTAATATTAAAAGATATTTTTGATTTCTGATCCTCCACAGACAGCAAGGGTCCTACCACGATCAAGGTCCAGAAAGGTCCAGAGAACATAGTTAAAATAGTCCTTGTGACATCAGTGGTTCAACCGTAATTTTATGAATTTCTATGGAGGGCCAGAAAGCTCTCGGATTTCATAAAAAATATCTTGATTTGTGTTCCGAAGACGAACGAGGAAGGTCTTACGGTTTGGAATGACATGAGGGTGAGTAAATGACAGAATTTTCATTTTTGGGTGAACTATCCCTTTAAGGAGCTGCAGGAACCCCATCTAAGTGGGCGATTCTTGGTCAGAATAAGCTGTAATAATAGTTTTGGTGCGTGTACCTGCTGTAGTGGGAGGTAACCCACTGATTCCAGCTAACGATACAGCGCTAAGGTCCGGTAACGGTAGATTGAAGTTTGGGAGGTTAGGCAGGTTTGGCAGGGGAGGGAGGCCAGACGGTAAGGACATCAAACCTGAAGACGCAAAATCAAAATCATTTAGCCACATGAATATTTGAATATTTTACCTGCTGTGGAATTGCATTCACTTAATAAAAAACAGAGATGAGTTCATGTTCTTTACCTGGTACGGTGGTGGAGGGGTTGACAATGGGAAGGGGACCCAGCCCAGGGGTCACATGAGTGGGCAGCAGGGGGACTGTGGGAACACCTGCCAGAAATGACAACCATTTTAAATTTTGCACTAATTACAATTAATTAGATCATGAATTAGGGTTGGGCCGATAGACGATGCCATTGTCCATCGCCGATGGCTGATAGACATCACGATGTTGAGCCGGCATTGCAATTCCCACCACCCACCACATTCCGCCGCATCCCAATACTGTGTTCCGAAAGAAAATGATGTGTAATACGGAACCCCAAAAGGGAATAAATATGCGATGGGAGGAAAATATATATTTCAGTATTTTCTCTCGCAGTTATAACATTGGGCAATTATACTGCATATAAATTGTGGGCATCAGGGAGCCGCTATTATGCCTGTCATTGAAACTGCTTTTGAATGCACGATCGCTTTTTAGTTTCACTTTCGAGATTTGCGATCGCACGTACTCCGTTTATACTATGGAGCGGCAGTACTTACCACACATTTGACAAGATTAGATGTTTGTCAGTGGTGCTCAGGATCTGCAAATCATTCGCCATCGTCCTTAGTCATCTCCCCTTACTCTGTTTATATGGTAAGTGAAATTTTATGTACTGTAATGTAACAGTCAACCGTTAGCAATCGTTATTTGTTTTTCCGTGCCTTTCTGAATTCGGATTCACGCTTCGGGCACACCCTTCACTGTACACATCGTCCGATGCCAATTTGGTAGACATCGCCCAACCCTATCATGAATTATGCACAATGTAGGAAAAATATAAAGCACAAAATAAAAGCAGAAACAATTGACCTGTGTGGAGCTCGCTGGGTATTGAGGGCGGGGCAGAGCTGAGTGACAGGCCAGACAGACTGTCCTCAAGCCCTGTGGGAACAGGCTGCGACACAGGGGGCGGAGTTACTGCAGACAGCTGAACCTAAACAAAACATCACGGAAGTCAAACGTCTGACCAAATCTACCAGAATACAGCATGTGAACCTCACGCTAACCTCTGTGAAGCCGTCCTTCAGCGGGCTGGCAGGCTCACTGGGGGTGTGTCCGGGGAAGCTGATTTTCTTGCCCTCTTCGAAGGGCAGAGTAGGGATTCTGTGCAGGTAACCGTAGCCGATACCACAGCCAAGACTGTGAACGAAGAAGAATAATCATGTCAGACATGCGCACAGAGACAGGAAGCAGAGAAAGCGAGAGTGTTTCACACACACCTGCCCTCTCCACCCCAGGCACCGTTGGGCGTGATGACCACTTCTCTGCAGTTGTCCGTGTCTGTGTTGTAGACGTAGAGTTTCAGGCCTTTGCCCTCATGGGTTTCTATCAATGAGAATAAGTCCTCTGACTGGAGAAAGAGCACAACACCCACAAAATGAAAAATCTGAGAGTTTTGGGCCAGTTGATGAAGCAGTCATTTGCCTTTTTGGGTTAGTGCTGCTGTGCCACTAAAATTTTTACACAATGATTAGAACATTCGTTTCTTAATACCTTGCAACTTAAACATTTGCTTTTCTGTGATCTTTGTGATGTTCATTGAAGCAAATTCTGCTGATTTGTCATCAAAATGTCATCTAGCTGGCTAACACAGATGACTTCTTATTTTAGTATCATTTATATACTATTATAGTAATTATTCAGATTTTGAATTAGCATTTTTAAATATTTTCAGATTGATATACTATTATAGTAATTATTCAGATTTTGAATTAGCATTTTTGAATATTTTCAGATTTAATTTTAGTTTAAATTTCAGTAATTTTGTCATTTTTATTAGATTTTTACACTTTTTATTTTATTTGAAGTTTTAGTCATTTTAGACTTTTCTAATTTAAACTTATTTCAGTTAGTTGCCACGGCAAAATTTAAAAAAAATTATTTTTATAGTTTAAGTTAACGATAAGTACTGCTGTTTTCAACACCAGAATTGTGTTAAATTACAAAGCAATTATTTTGGCATTGTAAGCCATCGTTTTCAAGAAAATTTGTGCTCATTAATTTTTGAAATCAGATTTTAGCTGTGTAATTAACAGCTTATTTTATTTCTTTTTCTTTTTTTTAAAGGGAATTTGTAAAGTGAACATAACATTTATTAAAAAATACAAATGTTTCCAATATAAAATTTGTATATTGTATAAAAATAATGCACTGCTAAAAATTTTAAATAGTCTTCAGTTATTAATGGATAATGACCATGAACAATTTTTGGTCATTTCAGCTATTTTCTGTGGAGTCTAAAAAACCAGCCTTTGTCTGCAAACCATAATTTTAATCTATATTTGAGCTGCAGAGAGTGACATTCTTTGACAATTTATCCAAAACCAAAAAACCACATGTACTCCAGAATTCTAGTGCATTTCCGTATGTCTGTACACACTGATCAAGACATCTGAAAAGAGTAGGAAATGAAGAGAGAAACAAACCTCGTTCATGACTGTGTCTGCTCCGATGATGTAATCCGTGTGTGGTCTTAAACCTGCTAACGCTGCTGGAGAATTTGGCTCCACTTCCTACAAAAACAGGTAAATTATGCATGAAAAAACTCATGCGAGGTTTGCATTTCATCTTACAGCTCGACCGACCGGTCTGTTTTACAAGAACACGCCCTTTTCGAACACTTTGCTGAATTACGGCTAATTGACCAGAAGTTGTTCATCAAAATGAGGTCAAAGCAAGCATGCTATTTTCATCAAACCCATACCAAATATTCAGCTTTCTCTGATTGCATGCAGCACTCTTTCATTTACTCACCAAAACATGCCAGACGTTCTCATTGGCTCCCTCAAAGCTGCAAAAGCGGATGCTGACCCCCAGAAGACCCTGACCGCCCCACATGTTGCTGGGAGTAACAGTAGCTTCCCGCAGCTCCAGGGTTTTGCTGCTGTACACCAGCATTTTCACAGGTTTTTCAACACTAGCCTTCAGTATGTCTTTCAACATGTCATTATCCTTGTTCTTAAGGGGGGGGGGGAAGCAAAGATAACATTTATGGTTGACACATTTCTACTATAACTTATACGCATGTGGTCCAGGTGTACATATGTCAGTTTTTACAATGGCTTCAAATGTTGTTCATCCAATCAGATTTTAGAGTCAGGACTGTCAGTTTTACTGTGAAAGATAACATTTATGGTTGACACATTTCTACTATAACTTATAAGCATGTGGTCCAGGTGTACATATGTCAGTTTTTACAATGGCTTCAAATGTTGTTCATCCAATCAGATTTTAGAGTCAGGACTGTCAGTTTTACTGTGTAGAGTCTCTAAATCATTAGATAATGTCAGATTTTCATTTATAATGAGTTTAACTCACTGTATTATCCCGTGATTGTCATTATTACACCAGTTATTCAATACATAAACAGATTTTCCACTCGAAATTCCTAACACCTGTTCATACAGAGTAAATCAAGCTTGCTTCTTGGCTCAATGAATAGCCGATATATGATAGAAGACCCTCACTATGTGCAACAAACCTACCAGTCTGGTGTTGTTGATGGACACAATGAAGTCAAAGAACGGTTCGAGACCTGCTCTATGACCGGGAGAATTCTCCTGCACCTGCAGAACACAGAAAACACCCCATTTAACATTCAAATAGAACCAATGAATGACCCATTAAAACCAAAAACAAACATTTCAATCGTCTAGCAAAACTCTAAACTGGCATAGATCATGAAATAATAAGCTTTGCAACAAGTAAATGCCAAAGTAGACAGACACTTAACCTTTCTATCAGATTCCTGACTGAGATGTCAACCATTAAAATGAGCAGTCGTGTATACATTTACCCAATTATTAAAAAATCAGACGCGTGTAGGAACAGCATGTCATTTCCTACATGTTTCACGTGGAGCATAAGCAAACTGCTTTAAGTTGGGCCAATTCGAGTTATGACAGATTAAAACAGTAAAGCATCATGACATGTAGTAAGCTTCTTCAACAGTCCATCCAACAACAAATACAGAAAAAAAACCACACTGTACAGTAGGATAAATGAAGATGTGCTTTTTAAGGGGTATCAGCCTTTGCATGTCAAATGCTGAAAACTCCCATGCATTATATCTACATTTAACAGTAGAGATTTTCGTTTAGCCACATTAGCATTTAGCCACGATTAACAGGCCGCACTGACATCCCCGGCCTCGATTTGAACTTTGTGCCGCATGAGTGAAATGGAGAAACCAAGAAACAAACACACTCACTCTGAGAACGTGATAGCCCTCCGAACCACCTCCGGGAATTTCCACGCTCTGTGATCCCCCCATGATCCCCGCTCCGTGTCACCGGTGAGAATATTATCCGTTTTAATTTTTCTTCCCCTCCCACCAGCCGGTTTTGTGGACAGACACGTTGGAGTCTCGACGGCGGTGAATGACGTGGCAGTGCAAGAAGGAGGGCTCGTGCTTATGTGGCGCACAGGTGAGACTGCGGCGAACCTATTGTCATATTATGAATAAAGAAATCATGGTTTATTTCTAGTTTATAAGTGTACAACATGTGAACGATTGGATATACAAGCATAGAAGGCGTAGTAGCAATGTCGAATTCGTGAACGAATCATTCACGTGAGTCGGATCTTTTTGATTAGTCGTTCGAACCTTGCACAAACTTATCTGAATGATTCGTTCACGAGCTGTTCTCGAGTTAACAGAAACCTTTTTTTTGGGGACAGCCAGTCTTCATAAATGCCTTTCTTTTTCTGTGTTTGTGTGTATTTGCATATACTCATATACACATAATACAATTTTTTTTTAAATCTCCAAAAATTAGATATAGATTATAAATTAGGAGTATTTGCTGGCTTGATTAAGCAGCAGTAAAATTGTACAAAATGTTAATTTAGGGTTTGATTTGATGTTGTCCACTGGGGGGCATATTGGCATGTAATTTAGTTCCTGACAAACAGCAGAGATCAAATAGCGCCCCCTGGAGGAAGTCAAATATGTGCAACACGCTTCCAAATGCTTCATTTCTTTGTCACACTGTAGACGTGCTGCCTTCTTGTGGCAAATAAATGATAATACACAGAGCAGGAAACTATAGACAAACGAACAACGTGACAAAAGCCATATTAAATAGACTGTAACTCATACTTTTGCAAATAATTTTACAGCTGAACTTTTCTTTGATCTTTGTATAATTTTTACATTTACTTTTTGTGATCCAAATAAAGTATAAATGACAAAAAGTACATTGTACAGTATTTTGAACATAGTAACATGGTCATTTTTTTATGCTGACCATGGTATCTAAATATGGTATGACTTTTTAATATAGTAGCATTATAATACCATTACAATTATAATAGCATTATATCTATATTTCTCTGATAGTACCATGTTCCATGGTAATTTCATGGCATGAGAATATGATAATCATTCCGTATTAAGGTTATTTTATATATCAAAGTGCAAAGGTATTATCAACTTACACCATTATTTGTTTTTAAGTACTTTTTTGCCACAATAAGTATTTTTTCGAGGGCATTTTGATAGTATATTTCATATATAAAAAGGTTTATAGTGTCTATTGCCAAAATATATGAATATGCTAAATATAAGCTGTAAACAGTGAAGCTGTTTACAGCATGTATTTAGCCTAAATTTAGGCTAAATGCAAATATTGATTTTTTAAATATACTTTAAATGGCCAATAATTTATTGGTAGAAAATATATTTCCATAAATACATTTTGAAATAAATTTGAGCAAATATACTTTTTGAAATATATTTGAATATTGTCATTATGACATACCTTCTAGTGCCTGAGAGCAGCTGGTTTAAAATAAGAATGAAATAAAAGAAAACACGAACAAACTCGGTGTGAAGTGCAAGTTTATTATACGCTTTAAAATAAAGGTGCAAGATTTGTACATTTTAAAAAGACGACTAACAGAACATTCTTATACTTTAATAGCTTTTTATTGTGCCGTGTACATGTGTTAATAACAGTTTACATATAATGTGATTGCATTTTAAAGTGCCAGCCTTACTGAGGAGACCAGATCGCCCTCCTCACATTTGTCAAAAACACTTTGAACAAATAGAGAACGTGAAATAAACAGTCATCTTTCACATGTTCCAAAGACAACAGCTGAATCTAAATACCGCATAGCAATAAACCTTTAATAAATATGAATATGAACACAATCTTCCAGCATCCTGAGGACATTTCAAGCCTTCCTTCTAAGTTTGTGCTTTTTGCTTTATTGTTTTCTTTTGTTATTTCTTCTCTTTTTTTAAATATGATGCTATAATCGCCTGAGTTGAATATCAATACTTAGTAATATACATCTGGTAACTAACTACCTTCAGATAATTGATAGGATTGCTTATAACATTCAGTCAAAGATACACACGATAACATTGTAACACTGACACACTGATTGCACAGAGTTAAGGGCCTCAACGACAAACATATACAATATATTCATATTTATATAAATATGTATAGATTTATACTATAATTTATACGCTTGCTTATTTCAAAGAATATCGAGTATATTGTAAAATGTATGGCACTAGTTCTGTCTTTGGCTCACAAGTACACTACTGGACCATAAACATTAGCCTAAACTTGTTTGATTATATATAACTTGTCTTAAAATACAAATGAAGAATCGTTACAAATGAGAGAAATACCTTTGAACACCGTTGGCTCACAATATAAATAAAGTCTTTGTTTATAGATTTATATCAGTACATTTCAAACTGAAAATTTAATACTTATGTTTCACCTCACAAAGGTGTTGATTAAACACTTTACATGACCTACTACAAGGTTAGTTTAGGAAACACAACACTAAAATACAGATCAACCACTGGTTTACACACAGACCCCACTACAGAAAGAGGTTCGAGCTTCATTAAAAGGGTGGCGCGTCTTTGCTTGTCTTTATATTGTATTCACAAACCCAAGCACCGACTGTTACACATGATCCCAATGGATTTAAACTATGTTATAAGGTGACCGTGTAGCTATACGGGCTACGTAATCTGTAAATTAAAGATCTAAAGACATTGAGAAGAAGGACAGAACATATTGGACCACAATACGACGTCGAAACATAGCCATTAAATGTGTAGACCGGGCGACCGTCCTGTCGAGATGCCTGAGCCTTGAATATAGACACAGAGCTGCAGTTCTCTGCTCTTACAGGTCGTGACCCAGCCTCTCGATCTCATCGATGAGGAAATCGATGTCGGACTTGGTGACGGCGTGATTGGAGACGACCATTCGGAAGAAGTTGACCTTGTCTCCCTGTGGTTGGTATCCTACCATGGTTGTGCCACACTCCATCATCATTGCTTTGATCTTCGGCGCCACCTGCAGGGGAGACGGCGTAATTTATGACACAAGTTTGAACCAATTTTCTTTGTAAAATGATTCATTGTTTCAAAGGACTGGAAAAGTCATACATTGGTGGCACATGCTGACTCAAAACGGTGTAAATGGAACGAAAAGACAACCCAAATATGTACATATGATGGCATCCTCTACAAACTAATTGCAAATGTTTTCATGAAAGTGTTATTACATGTAATCTACGAATAATTAAATACCATTAAAGAACATGGGTTCACAAGATCAACAACATCTACACTCTTAAAAACTAAAAGTTCTTTATTGGCATCGATGGTTCCATGAAGAACCTTTAACATCCAGGGACCTTTCCCTTATTTAGCATTACATCACTTCCTCACCAATGGATCCTCTGCAGTGAATGGGTGCCGTCAGAATGAGAGTCCAAACAGCTGATTAAAAACATACACTCCAGTTCATTAATTAAAGTCTTAAACCGCTGCTTCTGGCCAAAATACCAGTCTATAATCCATAATAACACTTCCTCCAGTGGAAAAAGTCCATCTCCTGTTGGCTCTCACATCAAAATTCACCCACACATTTGTTTAGAGCTGTTCTGGACTGTTTTCGGTTGTAAATGGCGCTATTTCTCTCCTGATTCAGATGAAATGACAGTTTCACTGGAGGAAATGTTATTACAGATTATGGACTCGTATTTTAGCCAGAAGCAATGTCTTAATGATGGATTTGTTTCTGACATAACACGCAGCTTTTCACCTCACAAGGCATTAATGGATGGGCTGGAGTGGTGTTGATTATTGTGATGTTTTTATCAGCTGTTTGGACTCTCATTCTGACGGCACCCATTCACTGCAGAGGATTGATTGGTGAGCAAGTGATATAATGCTACATTTCTCTAAATCTGTTCCCATGAAGAAACAAACTCATCTTCATCTTGGATGGCCTGAGAGTGAGGACATTTTCAGCTGAACTATTCTTTTAAAACTGTTTTGAGCTTGAAGATTCTTTGGGACACCAAAATGGTTCTTCTATGGCAAACCCTCTTTTGGAAACTTTATTTTTAAGAGCATAGAGGCGAATCCTTGGAATTGTAAAATGTTTTTAACCTAAGGTTCAAAAAAGTATTACGTAATGAAGCCTCATCTGCTGAAATCACATGACTCTTTGATAAAAACTTCAAAACCACTGATTCGAAACAAGATTTATAAAATTCGTTTTGATCACTACCAGTTTGTGTGCTTGTTACTCTCATTTTGTATAATTGAAATGAGACGAAGTACCCTGTGTAGTTTCTCCCTTCGTTCGTCTCCATGTGGCATGCTACGCAAGCTTGGTGGAATATACCAGAAGCAAACATTTGTGTGCTGGGGCTGCAGAGAACAAAAGAAAGCAATAAGAAAAGTCATTACATGCAGTATTAGGTAAGCAGTTTTTTCAGTCTATACTTGAGTATGCGTGTGCCTGATACAAACCTGGCCCTCAAAGACCATTTCATATCCCTCACGGTTCTTGATTTTATTGTAGAGATATTCAGAAAGCTCCAGACATCTGTCAATGTGCTGCTCAAACCCAACTGTGCCCTGCACGGATAAAAATCACCAGTCAGAATAAAAATGTGTGTTTCTCAGCAAAATACTCATTGCTATAGCCACATAATTGTTTTTATTTTAAAATTTGGAAATATAGTGCATATATACACTGTAAAAAATGACTGTGAATTTAACGGTAAAAGACTGTAAAAATGCTACAGTAAAAACCTGTTAAATGGTTAATGGTAAATTCCCCTACTATATACGGTGAAAAACTGTATTGGACATTACATGTAATTTTACAGTAGTATACCGTTTTTGGAAGTGTATCATTTACAGTGAATAACCGTAAATTGACATTCCCAGAATTCCCTGCGTTACATTTCAAATTTGATGTTTTTTTGTTGAAATAACTATGTTTCTTCTTAGTTTTTTCTTATCAGTTTTGTATATTAAGGTTGTATGTTACACCTAATGTTGTTAAGGTGAGACACTGCAGGTAAATAGGGAAAAATATTAGCCAATAGTTATCACCTTACTTACCCAGTTGATTGATTACATTGATAATTGCAAACATTTTTTGTATTACAAGTTTTCTAAAATGTTATGTTTAAATATGCAAATGATCCATTATTTAATGAAATATGCTCTAATTTGCATACATTTCTAGTAAAAAAATCTGAACACTGGAAGTCAGTTTCAAAATTCTTGTTTCATTTTTTTGACATTAGAGTCAAATTTTTTTACAGAGGAAATTTTGGGTATCTCTTTTTGTCACAGAAAAATCTTTGAACAGCCAGAAAACAATATATTTTCACAATTTTTGGGGGAATAAAATGTTGTATATAATCAAGAAAATTATATATGAACAAATCCCTCTGTAAAACATTTCAGTTTCATGTGTGTTACCATGATGACATATAGTATATAGCAAATCTTAACTACCTAATTTTTTTCTTTTGTTGCAAAATGTATCACCTAGCTCTATATATAAAGTTGTACATATAAGTATGTCCAACTTTATCCACATACATACAATATACTCGTATATACTTGCAAATACCTGCTTGATTGTTTATTTTGTCACAAAATGTAAACTATATTATCGCCCAGCTCTAATCTGCTAAATGCAACTATAAGGTATGAAGATATTAAGATACATCATCATGATTTTCTGTGAAGCTGTTTTTGAAGCAATGTGTATTGTGAAAAGCACTATGTACAGTATATTAATTGATTTGACATGGCATAACAGCAGCTGTTGTGACCCACCTTGGCCTTCCACATGAGCCAGAATTTGAAGATGCCGTTTTTTTACCGTAAATTTTACGGAATTTTTTTTACAGTGTACCACTTTACCTGCATACATAATACATGATTATACGTACAGTATACTCAGGTAATATATATAAAGAAATATACTGTATAGCATATCTTGGCTTTGTGATTGTTTATATTGTTGCAAAAATGTAAACTATTATTGCAGATATGATATCAAACTATCTTTACATATATACAGTACATATATATATATATATATACACACACACACATATATATATATATTATTGCCCAGCTCTAATCTGCTAAATGCAACTATAAGGTATGAAGATATTAAGATACATCATCATGATTTTCTGTGAAGCTGTTTTTGAAGCAATGTGTATTGTGAAAAGCACTATGTACAGTATATTAATTGATTTGACATGGCATAACAGCAGCTGTTGTGACCCACCTTGGCCTTCCACATGAGCCAGAATTTGAAGATGTCTACATGTCTGCCACACTGGATGGCCTTGTCGCCGGTGTCGTAGGTCACATCGTACTGTTTGTCTGGTTGGAAGAGGTATCCAGCGCACATGGAGTTGCAGCCCTGCAGAATGCCCTGCAACAGAAACACATCTCCTGTGATCAGTAGCTGTATAACTAAACTTTAAATGAGTTTGAATTGACTTGATCAACGTAAATTCATTTAGCAGACACATTTATCTAAATGAGTTTGGTGCGTATCTGCATATCCAAATTTTTTGATCTTTTTCAGATTTGTACAGGATTTTTAATGTTTTTGAAAGAAGTGTCTTCTGCTCACTAAGGCTGCATTCATTTGATCAAAAGTACAGTAAGAACTAAAATATTGAGAAATATTACCATTTTTAAAAACTGTTTTGTATTTGAATATATTATATATAAAATGTCATTTTTTCCTGTGACGCAAAGCTGAATTTTCAGCAATTTTCAGTGTCACGTGATCCTTCAGAAATCATTCTAATATGCTGATTTGCTGCTCAAGAAACATTTCTGCTTATTATCAATGCTGAAAACAGGTGTGCTATGGATATTTTTGAAAAACTGATTTTTGTTGAATAGAAACTTCAAAAGAACAGCACTGATTTGAAATCGTTTGTAAGATTACAAATGTCTTTATTGTCACTTCTGGCTAATTTTATGTGTCCTTGCTGAATAAAAGTAATAATTTCTTAAAAAAAAATCTTACTGACCCCAAACTTTTTAACAGTAATGTACAGTATATAGATGGGCTTTTCCAAGGCAAATGTTAATGCCAGATGTAAATGGGGCCCTAGTGTGTGATAAATCCTGACTGTTTATGTCTTTGACTGTTTACTGTCTCACCTTCTCTCTAACCAGGATGGCTGAACATTGCAGTGGTACACCCATCATCTTATGAGGGTTCCATGTGACTGAGTTTGCTCTGAAACAAACAGACGTGGGTTTTCAGGTCACACTGCAAGTCATTTTAGCACCTCATCTCGTGTGATTTTTACATACCTCTCAATGCCGCTTAACTTGTGACGGTGTTTCCTGGACATCAGCAGTCCTCCACCCCAAGCACCCTAGACATGTACAAACACCACTGACTGAATGATTTAAGATTTATTAATTCATTTATTCAATGCTCCATTTATTATATTCATCTATTTTCATTACCATATCAGCAAATTCTGAAAGCACTAAATGGAAATGCATGTATATATTTGAATCAAACTTACATCTACATGTAACCACAGGTTGTACTTCTCGCAGATGTCGGCAATGTCATTGATGGGATCGAATGCTCCATATACTGTGGTACCAGCTGTTGCGTTCACAAACAGTGGCACGTAACCCTAAAATAAACATTCAAAATGTCATTCACTGCTGATAGTACATGGCCTAAAGATAGTGCCCTAACAGCAAGATCCCACTTTATTAACAGAGAGACTTAGAATTAGTACTTAAAGTTCAAATCAACCATGAATACCTGCTCCAGTATTGATCCACTGAACTCTTCAGGCACTGAGGTTAAATACTCTCACTCACTTGTCTTAGCAACATTGAGTCTGAGCATCTACTTACCTTCTGTTTGGCATCAATGATCTTGGCCTCTAAGTCAGTGGGTATGACACGCCCCCTGAAACAAGACAGCCAATTAGGTGTAAGTGGAAGCGACTCTAGCAAATAAAACATGAGCTTTGAAAGAAAGTAAGGTAGGGGTTATGAGCTCAAAAGAAGATGATACCTCTCATCTGTCTTCAGGAGAATTACGTTTTCTTTGCCAAATCCCAGCACTGCTCCTGCCTTTTTGATTGAATAATGACTCTGCAAAAAACAAACAGTGGAGTTGCCAATTAATCAAATGGCCAAATAGTATAAAATTAATGCAACTGTACACTAATGCTTCAAAAATAATACCATATTTGCTGATTGAAATGTAAATACTTGTTTTTAATAATAATTTTGGGCTTCTGATTCCGAAAATAGTGCTTGTTTTGCACGAGTATGCCACACATTTTGTAGAATATTTGCTTTCTATGATCATTTGTGAGGTGAAGTTATGGATATCCTTTAAAAAAACTGCCACTAAGACATAAGTCATATCTTCCTCTGAGCCAGGTTACAACGATTAAAAAAATTCTCAGCTGATTTTCAAGGTTAGAATTATGGCCAGTGACAGAAGAAAATGCAAACACGAGCCAGATGTTTTCTGCTACATATGTGGGTGTTTTTTGCAGATTTTGTGGGGAAAAAAACGTATTTAGCAAAGTTCTTTGACATTACATTTAATATTTGAATGTATTTTTTACAGTCCTTTGCAGATTGTAAGTTAAATGATAAATTTGGAATATTCCTTTTTGCCATTAAAACCAAAACTTTTGACTGCTTTTGTTATTTTAGTAAGTGCAATAAGCTGATATATACTTATCAAATGTGATATATAACATATAAAATATATTTTCGAGCTCAGCGTCAAATTAGGTAGCCTAATATTAGCGTTCTTGGCAAATCAGCCGATTTTGTTTTCTTCAAGATGCAAGGCTGTGTAATATATGACCCCTAGAGGCAGACAAATCCTCTGCTTAACTGCAGTGACAGTGAGTACTTACATGTTCAGAAGTGAAAAGCACGAGTCGTGGTGCTGCAGACATGCCTTTGGTTTTGACTTCAGGGAAATACTTGTACCGCGCAACCATCACACTGTACATGTTTGATATGGCACCACCTGTGAACAGATTCATCACCAAAATAAAATGTGTTAGCCAAAGGAATAGTCCAGCCAGCACGAAAATGTCATAATTTCCTCATCCCCTAATTGTATGCACAACCTACGGTATTTTTTATTAGGCTATGTGTTTTGGGTTACGTTTGTAATGGCGATATTTCATTATTCGGTTTGTTATGGACCAGTTTACCTGGTGAGAAGAGTGCATCGCCATCACCATTAGGCCATCCAATGATCTCTCTCATCTTCTTGAGGGTCAGTTGCTCCATCAGAACAAACACAGGAGCGATTTCATATGTGAACCTGAGCAACACACAGGAAGACCAGATTTAGTCACATGAGACTTGAAGCAGAAAGACTGAAATGGTATTTTCTTGTAAAACGTACTGTACTCCAGTAAGCTTTGTTTCATTTACACCATCGAAAACTCATCTTTTCCAGTGCAGAAAAATATCTATGTTTAGTTCTTGTATATCCACCTTATTTTTTAACGTAGGCTAACAGTGGGTCATTTGTAACTTGTATGTGCGAGACTTCCGGTGTTTTTGGCTTTCAGTTATTTTTAACTGTACAAAAACTGCACGTTATGCTTCCAAATAGGCTATTGCAAATCGGTCGCTATTTCTTTTCATATTATTTTAATTTATGATCGTATTCATTAACACACTGATTTGTAGCACAACCCTGTTGAAAAATCCAGCATATGCTAGTTAGGTAGCCTATGTTTTGAAGCATGGCTTCTGGTCATGAGCTGGTTTAGGCTGGTCCTAAGCAGGAGCTAGTTGCTTAAGACCAGCTTAAACCAGCTAAGGACCACCAGCTCAAACCAGCAGCATGCTTCAAAACATAGGCTACCTAACCAGCATATGCTGTTTTTTTTCAAAAGGGAAATACTACTGCACTTTTAGTTTGGCTACTTAATTAATATTTACTTATAGCCTATTGCAGCTAATGAATAGAAAGTGTGCACATTCACCAAAAAAAAAATAAAAAAATAGGGTTGTGGCCAGAAGGGATAAAGCTACGGCCAATAAATTAAATTTTATATCTAGTAGATTGTGTTTTCCCTGCTGACCATTACAAACATTACCCATCAACTTTTAACCATTATTATTATTATTATTATTTTATTTTCTAGTGATTTCTAATGATTTTGCAGTGTGTTTTGGGACATATTCCATTAGGACTTGGTTTTAACAAGCCACCAATAGAAGGCGACCAATTACCAGTAGAAACCCACAGGGTCCATTACAGTTTCCATTAAAACCAATAGCCTACAAGTCCCATTATAGGCTAACCAGTAAAACCATTACAAATTTTGTAATGGTGTCTGTTGTTTTTTTCAGCAGGGTTATTAACGTCTACACCTACCCCAACCCTAAACCTACCCCTTATAATAATGCAAAAACAGTCATTATTGTTGTGTGACAAAAATTACGCTATAGGACTATTGATGAGCGGCACAGTAGCCACAGCTGTATCCCTTAGTCTTAACCAAAAAATAGCTTAATTCCGCCTAGCAAAATAAGGTGGATAAAAATTATTTATTTATTTTAAATGTAACTTTACTTCGATTTTGGGCTGAAAATTGACAATTTGGACATGGTTAAGAGGTTCGTATTTATGCTATCAAATTAATAGCCTATTGATGTTCCACTTCTGCAAATTGTCAAAATCTGGCAACAACTGCTTCAGAGAATCACACAGTTCCTGCGGACATCACACACTGTTCCATCACAGATACATTCTGTCCCTCTCGGCTGCTTTGAATATCGCTAATTAAAAGACGGCTGTGATAGACTAGATAAGGGCTCATTTCAGGCTGTTTTAATGAAGGGAGTCAGTCCTCTGATGGCTATCTGTCCGTCTAAATGGAGGAGTTCATCCTGATGGGGGGCAGACAGCGCGCAAATGAGGGGACGGCTGCGCGCGCGAGATAAGACCGCTCTTCAGCACAAATCCATCTCATTCACAGAAAGGACGGACGAAAGAGGAGCGTGTGATGGAACACAACTAGGACACGGAGCAGCCCCGGGCAGACTCATTGTTCAGCTCCGTCACAAAAAGGAACAAAGATTGGAGACAGTAAAATAACGGGGAATCATCAATAACACGCAGCGAAAACATGATTCCAGCTGTCATAATGTCGTATAAATAGAACAATGTTTCTTGCGCAGGCTTATAACACGTGTTGGATTTGACAAATTACATTTTCATGTACAAAGGAGGAGAAACCAACAGGAAATTTAATATCTGCCTGAATGCACAATGCATATTGGGACCGTTTATTCACCTATATTATGAAATTAAAATGCATGATATACATTTGCATAGCATAAAATCATAATCAAATGCTCAAATAAAAACACAGCACGTTGGTCAAGTTTTTTATTTTATTTTTTTGGACAGTCTACAGATTCTCTTGTCAATGATTAGACAGCAAAAATAATTTTCTTTCCATTACAAAAATATGGGGTGGGAATTTTTTTCTTCTTTGAATTAAGTGCATTGGCAGATATTCTTTCTTATTTTAGCAAAACCCCACTTTATTTTGATACATTTTTTCAGAAAACAAGACTTTATGTCATGTCATTTTGCTTCTCAAGTAAATGTATCTTGATTTAAGAGTGTTTAGATATTTGTAATGGAAAACAATACAAAAATACTGAGTAAGAAAATCACTTTTTGCAGTGTAATACGAAATTTCAGTTTCAATAATGCGTAAATATTGTGTAAAGTAATTTTTACATTTTATTTACGGTATTATGCATTTAATATTATCAGAATTTTATTGCCATATCAATATCTGCATCAACCATTGAAAATCATTTGTCAAAGAGATAAACTATCAACCACCCAAAACACCTTGGCAACCACCTAGCAACACCGTAGAAACATACACAACCACCTTAGCAACCAGCTGGAAATATGACTCAAATTTCATGTAAATATCTCTTCTTGTCTTTTATGTGAAGCTATTTTAAGGGTGTTGGGTAGTTGTGTGTGTGTGTGTTTGTGTGTGTGTGTGTGTGTGTGTGTGTGTGTGTGTGTGTGTGTGTGAAGGTTGCAACAGCAGAAGCGACACTCTCAGCAGTGATGAAATGAAACGTTTTCAAACATTGCAGGTGAAATCCTTTCAAATGGGGCAGAGAGCGGTGGGAGGCCGACAGAACAGCTTTATCCCTGGAGCAAGACGATGGCATCATGTGGGAGAGATGGAGAAACGTTTATCCTGAGATTCTGAAAACGCTTCAGCGTCAGAGTGAAGCGCTAATCAACATCCTCCTCCCAGAGAGACTCCCACACTCTCATCTGCTGAACTAACACACCTCTGCCATTAGTGCTTCATGTTCAAGAGCCAACATGGTTCCATCCGCCTTCAGATACAAATATAGTGCTTTTTAACCTCATATTGATGCTTTACAGGAATGAGACATGAAGAAAGGGCACAATTCAAGGTTTAATACAGAAAAACCATCCAACACATCGATCGCCTCTTGACTTCTCAAATGTCAGCAGCACTTGAGGACGTTCTTTATTTATAAAGTGGTAAAAATCATATAAAGTAAATGTCACAAAGTAAAAAAAGAAAACACTACAAGCTGTTCTGAAACCTTAGTATCTACTGCATGTGAAAAATGAAAATGACTGTGTGCATCAAACAAATACAAAAAACACAGATTATACTAAGCTAATGGCATGAAAATACATCACAAACACACATATTTAGGGTGAAATAGGCAACAATTATAGAAGTGTATGCTCTTGCTTTGTCCGCCATATTACACTGAACTTATCACACCGCTCTCTGGGAATATCTTTTTATATGCGCCCTTCAAAGTGAAGTCGGAAATATCGTAATTATGAGTTCCAAGTACATGAATGACCAAGCAAAGTCAAATTCAAAGTGAAGCTTTGAATTGTAGATGACACATGACTTGTTGAGTTGCGACGTTTAAAGGAGCGGGTCGATATGAAACATGGCAGAAACACTGATCTAAAAGATAGATACTATTAACTATATATAGAGATAAGTGAAGGGAAAGCAAGTTTATTACTCAGTTTGGGTGATTTGCTGTATGTAACACAAACATTTAGCTGTAACACCATGTATAAGTAACCGAACAAATGAAACAACGTCATAATTTAAAGTGCTTTTTTTGTATTGGTCTAATAGAAAATCATGGTTAAACCGGTTTTGTTCGGTTTGGGTAAAAGAAAAATAACACTCTAACACACTAAAAAAGTTATTTTTGCTTGACACCACATGTTGATGTTCAGACACTGACAAGATTTTCTGACTTTTCTTGATAGAATGTAACAGAAAAGATGATGCATATTTTAAAAAAGATGACATTAAGGTCTTTTGAAGAGAATACTCATGTCTTTATTTATAGTATAGGTAAGCTAACACATTTATCATCATTTTGGTGAAATTAAGTTGTAAACATAATTGCCAAAAAATAGTTGCCAAATAGTATTGTATATTAATTATATACTATATATAGTATATATGTGACCCTGGACCACAAAACCAGACATAAGGGTCAATTTTCCGAAATTGATGTATGGTTTGTTAGGATATGACCATATTTGGCTGAGATACAACTATTTGAAAATCTGGAATCTGAGGGTGCAAAAAAATCAAAATACTGAGAAAATCGCCTTTAAAGTTGTCCAAATGAAGTTCTTAGCAATGCATATTACTAATGAAAAATTAAGTTTTAATATATTTACAGTAGGAAATTTACAAAATATCTTCATGGAACATGATCTTTACTTAATATCCTAATGATTTTTGGCATAAAAGAAAAATCTATAATTTTGACCCATACAATGCATTTTTGACTTTTGCTACAAATATACCCCAGCGACTTAAGACTGCTTTTGTGCTCCAGGGTCATTAAATTTATAATAAAAAATATTTAGCAATGTAATTTTTAAGTTGGTCCAAAGTATCATTTTTTTTCAGTGTTGAAATGAATAATTTTCATCATTTTGAATGCAGATGATTTTTTGTTTAGGCTAATTTTGTGTTTTATTTTCCCGACTTGGAGGTACGAGGTTCACACACGACCTTGAAAGCAGCATTACATGTCCAAAATGGGGATATCCTAGAGCAACATATTTATGCTGATCTATTCAAACAGATTTCATGTTGGAATGCAATTATGATGCCTTAAAATGCTGCCTATGTAGGCAGCTCACAATGGAACAGACCCTGTGAATATTCGATGTCACACTATTGAGAAACAAGCACTACAGAAATGCAAGTGTGCAAATATGATATGGATGTAAAAACTTTGATTCTTTTATGTTTTTGGCTCTGCTCTTCCTCTACATATTTGGTATGAATTAGCTTAAGAGGATATTAATCAAAGTAATTCCCTTTGGCCAAAACCCATTGTTCATAGTTATGGCAATTTAACAAGGCTTTTTTCATCTTAACTGACTTCTATTATAAGAAGCTCTCTATTTATATTAAGAAAGACAGCTGTAATGAAGTGCTCGGTCCTCTGAGATCAAAATGGCCTGCGGGAGTAAAATGCGATGGCCAGACTGCTCGGCCCGCAGGGACACGCTCTCCGACTGGCTGGTCCCAGCTGGCACACACTTCCTACCAGCCCACAGTCACACGCAATCAATGGGCTGTTAAATAGATTTGGTACAAGTCCATTCTGTGCTTTAGTGCTGTAAGACTCCTCAGTGCTGCACTAACAGCAGCAGCATAAGATTCATGAAAAAACCCATCAGCTTCTGTTGTATAGTTGAAGAAGGGGCTAGTTTTCACCTGGGGAACGGTTATAGCTTATTAAGTACCGGATTTTGATTCCAAATGTCCAGTTGCACAAATGCTTGTTCTTTCTAGTAATAATTTGGGTGATTTATATTATATAAAAAAAGGGAAAATTTATGGTAAAGAAAAAAAATGGCCAGAACTTTACCAAAAACTAGCAACATTTTAGGGTTTTATGAATTTGACTTAAATTTACAGTAAAAAAAACTGATATAAAGTTAATATACCAACCTACTAAAGTATATTAACTAATAACATAACAACATAGTTGGTAAAGAGAAAGACACATGATGAATCAAATCTCAGCACAAGCCAGGGTTTAGGCTAGTTGACTAAAATTAAAACCAAAACTAAAACCATAAAAGAACATTTTTGGTACTTGAAATAAAAAATGTTAAATGAAATAAAAGAAAATATAAAAATCTATTTATTTCACAGTTGCTAAGGCAACATTTCTCATTTTTATTTGTATTTATTTCATATTTCTTTTATTTCATATTTATTTTAACTCGATGTACTAAAATAACTAAAACTAATACTGAAAATAAATATTAAAATTATATTGTCATATATAAAATAAATAAGAACAACTAAAAATGACAAAACCACACAAAACTATAATTTTTTTTACTAAAATTAAAATGAAAACAGAAAATATTAATATATAATTCATATTAAATATGAATTATATGAATTGATAAAAATGAATATATATATATATATATATATATTTTTTTTTTTGGGGAAACCATAATACATTTTTTATAGGATTCTTTGTTGAATACAAAGTTCAAAATAACAGCATTCATTTAAAATAAAAATGTAATAAATGTTTTTACTGACACTTTTGATCAATTTAATGCATCCCTGCTGAATAAAAGTATTATATTCTTTAAAAAATAAAAAATCTTAAACTTTTGCACGGTATTGTATATAAAAACAGTGATATCACCAGGGTTTCCAAAAGTATTTGTGGCCCCACTTGAAAATGCAGTTTATTGCATTAGTAAATATCAAATCAAGTGACTGTGGTCATTAGATCATTAGCGTTCTCCGTTTGCTGTCATATATTACCTATAAATTAAATTATAAGCAAGTCAAACTCATTTGAAAACACATTGAATTTAAATTGCTCAACTGTAAACATAACAATTTCCAAAACTGCTCTTTTCAAATGATCAAGATATAACTTGTGTGAATAAATAGGAAGAACCTGTCATAAATGAATTATCATATAATATCATAATCAGCTCAAATCTATGTTGTCAGCTGTAAATGATATTAATTAAAGTTAAAGCTTGACTGGTTGCATGATTGGACGGTGTGGTAATTGCTCCATGGGCCTGTACCTGTTCTGACTCCATACTTGAGCGTGTCTCTGCAGTCCACCAGGATCTGCTCCAACGACTCTGGTTGGTCAGACAGCTCCAGGTTGAAGCCCTCCATCCCCTCCAGGAGCTGGTGAGGGTGATGGAAGTCCAGCACTTTGGTGGATCTGTCAAAGGTCTTGCGCACATAATTGGTGAGGATCTCCACGACCTCAAGAAGAAACTGGATTGTGGGCTCCTCGCCATTTTTAGCAGGCAGCAGATCTGGAATTTAATGAGTCAGTATATGCGAGTCAGCATATGGGGGTCAAAAGTCAGCTAGTTGAGGTGAAAAGTCTAAAAACCACACTGAAAATTAGGGATTTGTTTTTTTCTAATACTTAAAAATACCTGGTTCTGATTTCGAAATAATTAAGAAAAATTATAATTAAAAATGAAGAGATTTTAAGATCATGCCTTATAGGTACTGACTGACATTGATCATGCGTTTTTGCATGGAAGCACAACATGCTTTTCATCTGAAATCTTGAAAAAAATAAATAAAAATTCAATAGTTTTACTGATAATACACGTTGGAAAGAAAAAAATATATTAAATATTAAAATATATATTTTCCTGATATCTTCACTTGGTCAATGGGTCCATCTGAGACAACTTGTGAAAATATCAGCAATAAATAAATAAATACATATTTTTACTATTTACTATTACTATCCTAAATATTAATAAAAACTAGTATTTCAATGATTCTAAAGTAACATTGGCACAAGCTGAGATAAATATTAATATATAGAATTTGCACAGTGTCATATACAAAACACCATCATGGTAACACAAGTGACACTAAAATAATGCAATAAACAGCATTCATTTAACAACATAAGATAACATAATACCCTAATGTACATAACTGATAGCAAAACACTAAGAAGAAACATCATTATTTCAGTGAAACCCCATCAAATGTGAAGTATCACAGGAATTCAATTTAGAGTTTTTCCACTGTAAATCATAAGATGATGTGTTCTTTTTGACTTCCAAAAACTGTAAGTTTTACTGTAAAATTAGATGAAATGTCCCATTGGATTTATCACAGTTTTCACTGTGTACAGAAATGTAAATAACGGGATTTACCATAGCTTTTTTACAGTATTTTACCATTAACATTATGAACGTTTTTAGGTAGACTTGAAGGATTGTGCCGATACAGAAAATGGCATTAAAAAAATAGAAATATTCCCTGGAGAAAATAAGTGACAACCAGCCCCCAGTCTTTCCCATACCTATGTGTTTTCTGCCATTTAAATGGAAACAAAAATATTCAATGTGTCAGTGCAATCTATACTATCGTTTCTTTGCAAATCGCATGAGCAACTCATCAGACAGAAATGTCCAATAGAACAGCTCCGTTCAATTTGCTCTTTATATCAGCAGTGAAATGTGTAACTCTATGGGCTGATCAATATGCAATCTCACAGGCCTGGAGGGGTTACAGCATTCAGACACATCACTCGATACAGCCTTGACAAAGACAGCGCCTCGAGCCATAGCGTTCAAACAAACCCTTTACATAACCTCAGAGCAACGGAAATACTTATATATGTAACACAGACGACGTGTTGTTATTGCCGAATGACCCCAGCGAGAGGACAGGAGATGGGTGGGTTCGAGTAACTCACATGTTAGTGTTGGCAGTAGAGGTGAGCCATTCTCCAGCCAGACCGATGATGTCCAGACCAGACGAAAGCTGATTGAAGAATCTAGGATGACCTAGAAGAAGAGATTTGACAGGAACTATAAGTACAAAAAAAAAATCTCTCATGCTCACCAAGGCTGCATATATTTGATCAAAAAATACAGTAATATTGTGAAATATTTTTTACCACTTAATATAACTGCTTTCTATTAATATATTTTAAAACATAATTTATTCCTGTGATGCAAAGCTAAATTTATTCTTTAAAAAATAAAAAATCTTAAACTTTTGCACGGTATTGTATATAAAAACAGTGATATCACCAGGGTTTCCAAAAGTATTTGTGGCCCCACTTGAAAATGCAGTTTATTGCATTAGTAAATATCAAATCAAGTGACTGTGGTCATTAGATCATTAGCGTTCTCCGTTTGCTGTCATATATTACCTATAAATTAAATTATAAGCAAGTCAAACTCATTTGAAAACACATTGAATTTAAATTGCTCAACTGTAAACATAACAATTTCCAAAACTGCTCTTTTCAAATGATCAAGATATAACTTGTGTGAATAAATAGGAAGAACCTGTCATAAATGAATTATCATATAATATCATAATCAGCTCAAATCTATGTTGTCAGCTGTAAATGATATTAATTAAAGTTAAAGCTTGACTGGTTGCATGATTGGACGGTGTGGTAATTGCTCCATGGGCCTGTACCTGTTCTGACTCCATACTTGAGCGTGTCTCTGCAGTCCACCAGGATCTGCTCCAACGACTCTGGTTGGTCAGACAGCTCCAGGTTGAAGCCCTCCATCCCCTCCAGGAGCTGGTGAGGGTGATGGAAGTCCAGCACTTTGGTGGATCTGTCGAAGGTCTTGCGCACATAATTGGTGAGGATCTCCACCACCTCGAGAAGAAACTGGATTGTGGGTTCCTCGCCATTTTTAGCAGGCAGTAGATCTGGAATGGAGTGGACCATGAACATGTGAGTCAGCATATTTTACATATCTATGGTTTATGTGCAATGTGTTGACAGGTGGAGCAATAATAATAATAATAATAATAATAATAATAATAATAATATAGTGGAGGTGAAAAGTCTAAAAACCCACACTGAAAATTAGGGATTTTTTTTCATCTAATCCTTAAAAATACCTGGTTCTGATTTTGAAATAATTAAGAAAAATATAATTAAAAATAAAGAGATTTTAAGATTCTGCATTATTTATAGGTCGATAATCAGTTACTGACACTGATCATGTTTCTGCATGGAAATGCATAAAATTCTGAAATAAAAATAAAACTAATAAATTAATAAATTAAAATCTATCTATCTATCTATCTATCTATCTTGCTGATATATGTTTTCATGGTTTTAGCTTACAATAATATACGAACAATCAAATTTCATCTCTTTATCTTTTAAGTGTTTGATTTAGATGAAGCAAGAAGTTTCAGAAGTTTAACACTTTCTGGCATATTTGTGCATACAGCAGCGTATGAAAACATGATTCAGAGTGAGTTTTGTCGTTACCTCGAGCGAACAGGTTGGAGAAGTCCGTCTCTGCGCGCGTGAAGCGCTCGCTGTTGTCACACATCTGGTTCTTCGCGCTCTCCTTGAAGGCGCCCACCATCCGACTCTTCTCATCCAGACTGTTGTTCTTCTGCAGGAAACCTGCATCATTACAACACGGGGAAGAATTGCAAAACATATCCTCAGCCTTGATTCTGGATGCTAGAGGGAAAAAGTTTTATCTCCAACCAGTTGCTTTAACATAAGCAACTAAACAGCAGGCTTGCTCTCTGATATTTATACCTAAGGGGGATTCCAGTGGTTGGAGTTTTAGTAGGACATCGCTATTTATGGATTGCTGGAGGTTCAGAGGTGTTACTGTAGCCATGCCATCAGAGGACATGTAGGGTGTGTGTTTTTTGGATCATGAAACACTATTGAAACACGGTCGAGTCTGGGTCTGTCATCCTTCACAGATTCCGCTTGACTGACTAGATGATCCATGCCATTAACTGCCGACAGGCACATTCAGTAGCCTACACCGAAGCTCCCATCTGTCGAGGATGGTTTACTGCAGCATCTTACGTGATCATGGACAAACAGGTTTAGGCAAGGCTTAAAGACCCAATTATATTTAAAAATAAAGGTAGTTTATTGGCATCGATGGTTCCATGAAGAACCTTCAAGAATCCATTAAAGGTTCTTTATAATGGAAAAACGTTCTTTAGATTTTTTAAATGTTCCAAAAATGGTTCTTTTAAGAACTGATCACTTTGGGGAACCCAAATGGTTCATCAGAAACCCGATTTGGAACCCTTATTTTTAAATGTGAAAGAGAGCAAACACCTAGCAGTACAAAATATGTATATTTTTCAATCATAATTCATAGGCTACATTTTGTACTGACTGGTTTTATTTATGGAGGACTGCTTAGAGCCACTAAATATTGTAAAACATGGGTGATAGATGGTTGGTAAGATTATAAAGAATATTTAACAGCATATTTCCTTAAGAGTATCCGTCTTTCGGTCACGAGGGCCGGGCTGTCTTTGCGTGCCGGTTATCTCTCTCATTTTGAGCAGGACTATCACACAATATTATCAGAGAAAACAGACCCCCCCCAGTTAATACTCCCCAGTTAATACTCCCCTCTGCCCACCACGCAGCCCTTCTCTCTCATTCAGGCTCGGTTCTGATAAGAGCTAATGACTATTCGATGTCGTAAATCTTTGGCGATGCGCTGAACATCAAAAGGCGACACGATTTTATTGCGGTTATCAAAATAGATTTTTCTGTTTTCTCGCAAGCTAAAGACCAAAAGCTTTTTGGTCTCCACAAGCACGTTAAGCATGTTTATTGTGCATGAAATTGAAATAAAACACACATTCTGATTAAATAGCTGTACAAAATCATTTACGCTTGATATATGCTGAATATTACAAAAGATATGACTTCACACTCTGGATTAGGCATTAATTTCATTTATTTTCGTTTCTTTAAATGTAATCAAAATCTATTTCTGCATGAGCTCTCTCCAAAGAAATAAACTAAGACAAACACATAATGAAATACATGAATGCATAAAGAAAGAAAACAAATTTTAAAGAAATAAAGACATTTTATTTGTATATTTTTATTATTTATATATATATATTTTTACTTTATGCATTCGCGTACGTTCAATTTATCCCTGTAGTACAAAATAATTTTAATGACACTATTTTAATGACAGAACGATCATTCAAGTTTTCATTTTGTGTGTTTTCCTGTAGGTTGTAACATATACATTTTATTATTAATTAGCTATATGGTTTTTGCAATAATCAGCGCATAATATCATTACATGTCCATTTTTTTTAAATGAAGGCGAAATTAAACCCAGAAGACGCTGCCTTTAGATACGAGAATGAAGCGACTAAAAGTTCACCAGGAGCAATGGCCACATCCTCCCAGACGTCAGCATCTTAAAAACACCCAATCCTCTTCACATCTTTTAGCAGGCTATAAAAAGCAGCGTGGCGTAAAAAGACAAGTTGAGAGAGAGAGAGAGAGAGAGAGAGAGAGAGAGAGACAGAGAACCACCCACTAGGAAACTAATAGACTAGAGAGCAACACCGGCAGCCCTTTTTTCTCCTGATATATAGAGTTTCACTGTAGAACAAATCCAGTTACGAAAACCTATCTAACTGACCGTGAGAGAATATTTCCATTCAGACCCTGACGATTCACAGCACTCTCTAGGCTATTTTTCTCTTGTCTTGCTAAGCGTAAACCTCTCCTTTCGGGCTGATTTCTATTCCTTTGTCCGGAAAATAATAATGCGAGTGAACAAGGGGTGATATGGGGGAACAAAAGACTAAGACCCTGTTCGCACAGTAGCCTACAGGGTAAATATCAGCTCGCTGACCTTTGGTGTGATGGAAACACGTAATGACAGTCACTTGCTCCCTATCTAGGGCACAAATGTATTCACACCTGGGGTCAACAGAGCAACAACAGCATGGATAAAGGTGCCGTTGGTTTTGGCACCTTGAGTGACCCCACTGATTGAAATGATGTTGGCTGAAACTTACCACAGATCTTCATGCCCAGTTTCCTCGTGCATCCGTGTGCAACCCCGTACCACGCGTCGCCGGCTAAAACGAGACGTTTGGAGAGCTGTTCAACATCTCATATTTCATTTTATTTTTTTATGCTATGGGTGAGGATGTGTGCGCCTAATAAAGCAGGGTCAACATGCATTGACGCAGAAGGCAATGAATGAGCGCAACAGATTTGGGTCTTTGCCGGCTCTGTGGCTTTTTTCTTCTTCTTCTGTGTCTATTTCAGGTTTTTTGAAAGGAAGCAATATAGGCTATCAGAGAGGCAGGCAGCTAATAGATGGTGGCACACATCCGGCAAAGAGGCGGTTTAAAATAAGCGGGCATGAAATGAGGTCTCGGAATTAACTGAGTGAAACGCTTGTGTTTGACTTGCCAGCCGCCATACAGTGAGACTAGAGAAAATGTACCATGGATGACCCCCAGCATTAGTGACCAGACAGATGCCAATGAAACAAAAATGCACACACACTCACAACATTTTGAATAGCATGAACAACAATATTCATAACGTTTTGAGCTTGCATTTTTATATAAACAATATAGTGTGTTTGCATGAAATGTGCATAGAAAAGGAAACGAAGCAGATTTGTTATTAGGCCTATTATCAATAGTTTGATATGAATTGATCTCATCCTCCGGGGTGGGTTGTGTCTGGAGGCTGATCTAGCTCTATCTGCCCCGGGCGCGCGCTGTCAGCACGAGGCAGAGACAGCACGCGTCCCTCAGGTCAGTGAGCGTGAGATAGAGCTTGGCAGGGAGATAATAGCAAAACACGCAGACAATACACACACACACACACACGCACGCACGCACAATAAAACAACACAACATATCATTCTCTTGACAACATGAATTAATAACAAAATGTATATAACATAAACTATATAACATATGTACTACGTCGTTATATTATTGGATCGTTTATTTCTGTGAATGACGTTTTAAAAGATTTTATTTATTTTTTACATATATACACAAAGGCACACTAAGGTTTATTAAACCCGATCAAATCAGATCAAACCCGTTTATTTCATGCATTCTTTCCCTGACTCGGGCATTTTAAGTATCCTACATTTACAAAGGAAACTGTGAATTGGACCGTGATGGCGGGTAATTTTTGTAATTACGCTATTAAGGTGGGACTGTTGAGAGCAGACGATGGCTGATTGCTGTTATTTAAGCTGCCATAAAAACGTAGCAAAAAACAGGACTATTGTTATAAGATCGGTACCATAATTAACTGCAACACGTAATTAGGCAGAAGTAGGATGCTTTTATTTTAGAGTAAAATTAAGAATATAATTTTATTTGTAATCTCCATATATGAATTCCTACTAAAATCATACCCAAAACGAACAAGAGATAAAATAATCGTACATAAGATTATTATTATTAGTAGTAGTAGTAGTAGGCTATTATACACATCTGCACACATCGTCTGTTTATTGATCTCTCTCTGTTCCTCCACTTTGATCCTGAAATTTAAGAATTTACATTTTTATGACAAAAGCCTTAGGAGTTTCCGTTTTAACATCTATCTATCTATCTATCTATCTATCTATCTTCAGATAATTTATCATTTGTCTCTCTAGCTGTCTCTGTCAGCTAATAGACATTTCACAGGGTGCTGTGTGTTTTTTAAGGCAGTGATGAACATCGCCACCCCACGGAGTAAACAAGCCAAGTGAAAAACGCGTTATCCAGAGAGACCTACTTGTGGCAGGTTGTCGTAAATTAGCCGTGTTTGGGTCCATATCAGGAGCCGAGGAAGAAGGTGCAGAAGACGCCATCAGTCCAGGAGAAACACCTCACAGCTTTCAGACTGAAGAAGAAAAAAAAAAACACTAAACGGAAAATATGGAGAATTAGGACAAAGTGATTGCACAAATAATACTAAATAATACCGTCCTGTGTCTCATATACTGCTTATAAAAACAAAAACAAGCGTTTTTGTTTTCAAGGAATCTCCAGCATAATTTCACGCATCTGTGATATCCTTCTGAAATGGCAGTAATTCACTCCCCGTCACAAGGATAATTTGTCTTGTGTTCTGTCACGTTCAGAAATGCGCTCTGATAGAGCAGCGCACCTAAAAGCGCATCCAAAGCGCGAGAAATAAGCAACACACTTAAGAAATAACGAAAAGAATTGTAGGTAAGTTCCGAAAATAACCCGACCTATATAACTTGGTATTTTGGATGGCGGTCCGGTTCTTGCTCTCCAGACGCACCTCTGAGCTCCAGCGCGCAGCAGACCGTGAAGTCTGACTTAATTGGCTCTGTAACGAGGTCTTTAAAACGAATCATTTAAAACGCAGAAATGAAGAATCTGCTCACTTCAACCGCAGCATAACAAAGGCGACGAAGTCAGGACAGAGAGGATCATTTTGAAGGCATTATTAGCGATGATGACGATGATAAATATGCTTCTTTGTGTCAGATGATTTTACAGAAGGTCAGAAGCTCAGTTCGTTTAACCGATGCTCACTCCCCCAAAAGAGAGAGAGAGAAAATGAATAGAAAAAGAGTGACTTATTGATTTCTCAATTAAGATGATCTTTAAATGTCTTCAAATAACGCGCATCAATCACTGTCGGAGTTAGTGAAATATGGCCCAAAAAAATCATTGCGCTGCTCATGTGTTAAATTACACCATGTTTTTAGATCATCATTTTGTCAGACACGTTCCTATAAGATCACAATATTGGCAGAAACTGGCTTATATCTGCACATGCATTTATTATCATCGAGTATAAAAAGCATAATTAAGTTTCTGCTCCTCTTTCAAATATTCTTATCCTCCTCCTAACATTGCAGACAAGAAAAAGGGCTTGCATTTAGATCAAAACGCAGAAGGTGAGCGCTTACCTTACGAAGTCACAGGTGTCACAATAAAATCCAGAAAAACGGAGGCACACGGAGGATGTTTCACACCGCGTGATGTGGCTGTGAGACGCTTGATCTCAGAAAACCAGAAGAGTGAACAAGAAAATAAAAACCCATCCAGCGCCAATTCTTGATTCAGTGTTTATCCTTCAAAAGGCGACAGGAGAATCTCCAAAAATTCACTTCTGCTGTATTTTTCCACCGGTTAATATCCACGGGTTTGTCTCGAGATTATTAAATGGACTCAAGCCATCTGACACATGAAGTTTAATTCTCCGAGTAAAATATATATATACACACACACACGTCAAAATACCGTGGGAGTGAGAAACCGGTGAGTGAGAGAAAGAGAGAGAGGGGCAGAGAGTCAGACAGTGAGACATCACGAGGACGAGAAACATCAGGTGCTTCTTGTTATTTTGGAGGGAAACCATAAACAATTTTTATTCTGTGTTAATTTAACAACATTTTTAGAATCTGTTTTTTTTCTTTAATTGCATGACTTGTGGATCAGCCCCGGTATAACCTAGATGAGACGTCTGGAACTATAACAACACCGACATCCACGAGGTGGCAACAGAGAACAGACCAACTTGAACTTGAATGAAGGATTTTTGGGCAGCGCCCTGGAAAATCACTTGAACTGCTGTGTACATGCTTGTAAGATCGTTTATTTTAGAACCTCTGCTGATTACGCTTGTCAATACTGACGACAACTTTTCATTGGTTGTTGTTAATTATAAGTGCGCAGTATCATTACTGCCTTTTCAGCACTTGGACAGCTCCGCTCAGCCAATACCTGCATTCAGAAGAGACCGGGGCTAGTTGTCACGCATTTTGCAGTCAGTCAGTATTTCTCTGGGTGGGTTTTTCCATATTCAAACCCTGTAGGCGCAAGTTTTGACAACAAAAAAGTAGTGAACGCAAACATCGTTATTTCCTCTTAACTCATTGTGATTTTGTGTTCACCGTGCAACAGCTATTTAAAAAATATTACTTCTTGAAACTTACTATAGAGAATAAAATTCACGACAACTGTAGTTTAAATTAATAATAAAAAAAACAAAAACATTTGGATAATTGGACTACTCAAAATATTATAGCTACTATATATTATAGAAATGACCTAATTAAACAAAATTATGTTCTAAGAACATTTTCTAATGTTCCAACTGAGTTAAGAAAAAGTTATTTCTGAATGTTGTCTTAACGTTCAAAACGTCCAGTTTTTAAATGTTTTAACTTATGTGAACGTTAAAGGAACATTCCATTTGATCATTCCGTAAACATTATGGGAATGTTCTCTGAAAATTCTAAAACAAGTAGTAACATTTATGAATGTTAGATAAATGTTAGATGAACGTCCAACTAAAACGTTTCCAAAAAAAAAAAAAAAACCTTCCATGAACGATGTATAAATAATGTTTTTGTGCTAACATTTTGAGAACATTATTAAAGACCAGATAACTTTGAACAAACATTCTATATACGTTATTTGGAAAAAAACGTTTGTTAATAATGTTGAGAGAACCATTCCAGAAAATTAGCCAAAAGGAACGTTCCTTGTTAGATGGGGAGCTTTTTGACAAATTTCCAGTGTGACAACTAACCCCGGTTCAAATTGTGAAACTGTTTTTTTCCCCTCCATTGGATGGCGCTCACTTGCACCTTTCTGAACAACTAAACCGAAAAAGTCAAGTAGGAAATAGCTACTTTATTATCTTAAGACATATAGATTACAATTCACGCAGAATATAATTTAAAGTCCAGTCAGTATTAGACATAACTGAGCATGCATGAGATGCTAAACATGACACACATTGTTTATGAGCATTAGATGTATTAATACTAAAACAATACTGTACGTGATTAGGACCACTAGATCTACTAGACTGTTTGTATGTTTGTTGTTTACGATGAAGATGATAATGTATCATCTGTGCTGTCAGAGGACTCATCATCATCATCTTCAACGTCATCATCCTCATCATCATCATCATCATCATCTGATTCCTCATCTGCTTCAAGAATTAATAATCATATCCAGATAAAGATGGTGAATTCAACACACTTACATTTCAAGTCTTTGCTCGCACATTATTAAAGTTACCCATTTGGAACATTGCTTCTAATTAATTAATGGTATTTAATTTTCATTAATGTCTGCAGTGCTTATGAAAACATTTTTGGTTAAAGAAATGTAGAAATACATATCACTATGTTGATTTAAAGACTAAAGAGGAAAATCATAGAAAAGCTTATGTTTTTGTCATAAGAATGTAAATTCTACAATTTAACAATTTAAGGGTCAAAGCAAAGTGAAACTACCATGTCAAAAAAGAAACTGATAGATAGATAGATAGATAGATAGATAGATAGATAGAACAATAATAGAATATAATCTCACCTATCAGTAATTTTTCTTCTATGAGAGGCAGGAAGCTCTTGGCCTCTGAGTTCTGGGGCTCATAAATTAAAATTGAATTTAAAGAATGATGAAAACATCAGTATCATTTATATGAGCAATGCCAATTGTAAACAATACTAATTCACATGGCTACTTACTCATCTGACAGAGTTTCTTCGCAAGTTGGTAATTCCTTGACATCACAGCCTGTAGAAACTGGATTCATAGAAACAAAAACAGAACATTTGTTTAGTCAGTAGTCATTTTCAAACACATCAGGTACATGACGTGTCCTATATGCCTCACCTCTGCAAACAATTCTAGCGGCACGTGTCCTTCAGCGCTCTCATTTCCATCCTCTTCACTCTGTGCCTCGTGAGGATCCTGGTCATTTGCAGAGAGCACTACTTGAGGGGCCTGGATATGTAGCTCATGCACACTTTCTGACTGGGCATCACATTCTCCTTGTTTTTCTAATGCTTAAATTGAAAAAGAAAATCCATTTTTGGACACCATGGGTATCACAAAATGCTTCAGATATTCCGAGACAAATAGATTGAACAATAAATGTGCTAACAAGCGCTAAAGGATAAAACAGATTCAGTACCTGTCATAATAGGGGGAACCTGTTTAGGTAGTTTATGTCCATGCGTGGTTACATTTCTGAAGGACGGAGCTTTAGAGGCATTATACCCTCTGCTGCTGAAAAAATGGGTGATAAAAGGTAAACTATTAGAGATCACTGGAGCGAATGAATGCCATCAGCTTCCCTGCTTTATGCATGTACGGCCCATAAACCACATCCCATGCATGACCCAAAGAGCATGCTGACCAGAATACAAAAAGCAACTGATATACTCAAATTAAAAATAAGCTTGTTTCTTTATTCCTTTCAGTATTGTGCATCTATCCTAATTCTCTAGTATAGAAAACTTGTTGCTTTTAGTTATTATTTTGTGACATGAAATGCTTTTGTTTTTACCTATTGGAAGTGTATACTTTGAGTGTGGTATCTGATGTTTCAGAGTTCAGGGAAGGATACAAAACAAAACCAAAACCAAAGCATCTAAATGATGGTTGAAGTGGATCAGTACAATAAAAATGTTGTATATAAGCATTCTTATTTCAAGTAAATATGTTTAAAGAAATAGTTTCCTTACCCTCAGCCCATTCAATATTTGGAGAAATATAGCATTCCATCACTTGCTCAGCAACAGATGCTCTGCAGTGAATGGGTGCCGTCAGAATGAGAGTCCAAACAGCTGATAAAAACATCACAATAATCCACAAGTAATCCACACCACTCCAGAACATCAGTTAGCGTCTTCTGAAGTGAAAAGATGCTTGTTTGTAAAAACAAATTCATAATTAAGACGGTTTTAAATCATCACTTCTGGCCAAATTATTAGTCCATAATCCACAATAATGTTTCCTCCAGTGAAAAAGTGCATCCCCTGTTGTCCTCTCACATCAAAATCTACAGTCATTTTATTTTAAACTGTTTTGGACTGTCTTTGCTCATAAATCTATGCATATTTCTCTCCTGATTCAGATGAAATGTATTTTAGATGGAAACAATGGTTTGAAGTTAAAAACATCTTGATGGATTTTTTTCTTTCAAACATGCAGCTTTTGGCTTCATAAGATATTAACTGATGGACTGGAGTGGTGTGGATTACTTGTGGATTATTGTGATGTTTTTATCAGCTGTTTAGACTCTCATTCTGACGGCACCCATTCACTGCAGAGCATCCATTGCTGAGCAAGTGATGCAATGCTATATTTCATCTAAATCTAGGGTGGCCTGAGGTCAGTACATTTTCAGCAAATTTTCATTTTCATTCAACTAATTGTAAATATCCCAGTTCTTTTACATTGACCTGTTGACTGAGAGCTGCATGCAATTTTTGTTCATTAACCACTGTTATAAAGTGTCTCTACTGCTTTTACCTTGTGGAACTTGGAGCTTTGAGTTTCATATTTGCTGTCTCAGAGTTTACACAGGGTCCCTGTCCTTCTGTCTTTCCACTAAGTTTTGGTTTGTGTTGCCTACACAAAATCAAACAAAGCACCTAATACATTTGACATGGACATGTTTTTTTTTAATCAAGTAAATCTTATTGTATGTGTCAAAAAGCATATTGAATTCAAAAGACCTGATTTTTCTGCAATAATCTTCATTGTTCAGAGGTCAGCATTCAAACAATATATAATCGTAGTGACCTAGAAACACATTTTTAAACCTACTTTGGTTTCCATTCCACTGATTCTTTTGTCACTGGATCTACAGAACAAAGCAGTTGATTTCATTAACCCTTTCAGAAGAAAATAAGCCTTTAAGGAAACCAAGACAGACCGTTGTCATGTGCATGTAACTGCTAAATGTTACAAAACAGTTGCTATAGACATTATGTGTATATGAATAGATAGATATTAATTCATGCTGACTAACACCTAAATTATTTTACCTGCTGAGCTGCCAATCACTGGTTTTAAGGGTGCAACCTCCTTTAGCAGAAATAGAAAAAGGACAAAATGTGAACAAGACTTAAGTCAAATCAATGCTTTAAAATAATACATACACTACTAAAATAGCACAATGATCAACATCAGATACAAATGTTTCAATTCTGAAAGAAAACCTGATATCAGTATCGAACTGGAACATGAATGATCTCCAAATGTAGATTGTGCTGCCACTGACCTCTTCACTGACTTTGGATGAGACTTCTGAGGGCCTTCCAACACACTGTAAACTTATAATCAATAATAAACAGGTCTTTATGAGTTAAAGAAATGGTAAAGCCATTATATAAAGTTAAATAAAGTGTACTTATACTAATACAAATCATAAAATTTTTTAAAATACAATTGTGTGTTCATGCTGAGTTCATGTAAAAATATGCCAGGGCCCAGTTTTAAATGTGGGCCCTGATGTTATTTTAACATATAGCTAACAGTCCCAGTTAGATCAGTCTCGATGTACAGTACTGACTGTAACTCAAGAATCTGTTGAATTTTTTAAGCGTTGATCACTATCAGTCACATTCTACTGCGATATTTACAGCGAACTAAAGTAGAAAAACAGGTATAAACTGTGAAAAATAACGTAGACATGGAAGTCATGTAACTTAAAACATATTGGCTAATAACTTAACATGAGAAGTGCCAAATATGAGCGCTCTTACCTGTTCATCTGTGCGAAGTGTCTAACTTTATATTTATAAAGATCTATCGACTGTATTTGAGAGATGAAGGGGTCATTTTTTTTACTAATGTCTGTCATAAAATTTCAAACCTACAGTAACACTTTTCTGAAGTTTCTTTCGACTTTCTAAGCCTCGTCGCAGTTTGAGAGCACTGGAAGGTAGCGGCGGAAAAAGCGTCCTGTTTCCATAGCAACCGGAGGCGTCACCTCTAAATAATCCGAGCGCAACATGCTCCTTGGGAACGAACGTCTTACGTAACACTTGATACATAGGCTACCCAAACAAAATACAAACACAGTATATTTGTATTACACAATATGTTACAGCATAAAATTACTGTATTAATAATAATAATAACCATAACAACAACAACAGTAATAATAATAATAGTAGGATATACAGTAAACACAATACTCTTCTAAATAATAAACAGTGCACAATATAGGCTACTCTTCTTTGGTCCATGAGTATTTTAACTTTCAAGTTATCAAAAAACGACTAAAATTGTGCATTTGTTTTTGGTGTGGTTAAAAAAAGCACAGTATAAAATAGTAGGCTATACACTTGATATAGCCTAGCAGCCAAATGTCTTTTTGAAAACGAAGGTAAATGACAATTAACGTTTTTGCTTAAGTTAACCTCTTAAGTGTTTCCATGTTGCATAGGGTAAACTTTATTACTTCAAAATTTCCTAAGGTCAAAAAATTTCTATATAGACACCTTAAAGTCCTGACGATAAAACGCTTTGAATTTTCTCAAGAAAGAAAGAAAAAGAAAGAAAGAAAGAAAGACTTGGCCTAACCCACATCTTTTGAGCTTGTTGTCGCTATATGGCTTAAGATCATCAAACAGCTTGTTTTTCTGTTATATTTTAAACCAATTATGAAAACAATTGATGAAACAGCAAACACACAAAAATGTGAAACTATTGTTTTGTCCAACAAATATTGTAATTAATAAAATGTACATGTATAACATTTACAAACAAATGTGACAACTTGCCCCAAATTAAAGATTAACTTGAATTAAAAACACCCCCCCCACATTTTATATTTACTGAGATGGCCCGCAAAAAGTGCTCACAAAATACGATCTAAGACTACTGTTCAAGAGTTTTGTTGACGTGATCCAGCACGGGGAACAGCGGTCTGTTCTTGCGCATCAGGTGCGTCTTCAGGTGTTTGGCCAGATGGTCGCTGCGCGTGAAGCGTTTGGCGCAGTCCGGACAGGTGAAGCGCTTCTCGCCGGTGTGCGTGCGCAGGTGCCTCTGGAGCTCGTCCGAGCGCGTGAAGCTCTTCCCGCAGAACATCCAGCTGCAGACGAACGGCCGCTCACCTGCGTGCCACCTCAGGTGCGCCTTCAGGTGCGACGTCTTGCCGTACACCTTCCCGCAGCCCGGCATGTGGCACATGTGCTGCTTTCTCTTCCCCGGCGCGTCGCTGCTCTTTTGGCAGTTGGGGCACATGCACCTCCGGCATCTGCGAGACTTGGAGTGCAACAGGGTGGCGATTTGAGTCTGGTACTGGCCGAGCTCAGGGTGACCCAGAACCCACCCGCGGGGGATCTCAAATTGATGTGTTGAGGAGTGATTGGCAGTCCACCATTGGTCCAAAAGTCCATTGTGCGTGGGCACGTAAGACGTGGGAAGAGTAGCGCATGCTGACGCACAAGGCAACATTTTCAGGGGCGAGAAGTCATAGTGTTCGGCCGGGGGTGTCAGTGGCATTTCGTGGTGTGGACTTAAGGGGGTCTGGAGGTGCTGTGAGAAAGTTGCATCACTTCTCCAGGGATGGACGAGCTTTGGTGGGGAGCCTTCATATGAGATGTGCTGGTGGGGCTCCATGGACCTGGGTGCACGGGAATGGCAGATGCGATTACAGGTGTCTTCCAGCAACATCAAGGGGGATCCTTTGATGGATTCTGGGGTGCAGTTTGGCGTCCGATCCTACGAAATAAAATATCAATACTTAAAACGTACGTTTGATTGATTAGTACTCTAATTCAGTTCTTTATTCTAGCACTTAGCCTATGTAAGGCAATTATTAAGAGTGAGAACCACTTCTCTGAATCCCACTGGCGCTATGTTTTGTGCAAACGAATGCTCAAAGTTAATGCTTAAAATAATTAACTCCCCTTAAATCAACATGCATGCTTTAAATCCATCAAAACGATAAGTTTAACACAGTTCCCCTCAGAGAATACTCTTTACGCACCTGAAGGAAAGCTTGCAGTGGGTCATTGCGCATTATGGCTCTCGCAGTTACGCCACGCCAATGAAGCCTTGTCGAGCCAGAATCCTTATAGTTCCCAAAACTGCGCACCTCAAACAACTCACGGGAGAATCCTGGAGCAAAGTGAACACACTGGCATCATTTCATAGAGTTTGATCAGAACTCCAGCCAGTCAGAATGAAGAGTTTTCCCTTTGAAGTTTACCGCTGCCCAATCATCAAAGAATAACGGAAGAGCTCAAATCCTTTGAGTGTTTGCTGCTTTGGATAATAAAAGAATTGATTATTTGGAGGGTGAGATGGGTTAGAGATGAAGGAGGTGCAATTAATGAATTAATTAATCTGGATTAGTTGAATGGATCAAAGAAATAATAAAAATGTAGAGTATATGTCACTGAAGAGATTTTTTTGGGGGGGAGCTAATGCATGTTAGTCGGGTAATGTGGCAAAATATGAAAAGTTGCAACTTTAAACTAAATAAAGGGGTACCTACACAGGTTCAGGTTTTCCTTGTCAAACATATAAAATAGAAATAAATAAATAAACACACATACATGTAAGGATCTATACAAGGAATGCTTACCAATGAAAGTTTTTTTCTTTAGTTCCATTTTAGAAAAAGAAAGCAAAATAATGTGTGCAAGTTTATAAAACTGTGTGTAGACGCCCCTCATAGCAGAATATATATAACTTGCTTATTGCCATTTCTGTTTTATTGCCATTTTTCAGTTTAAAAGTTAATTTTTGTAATAACAGGTATTTAAAAAATCAGTACAATATAAGTTTAACAAAAAAGCAAACAAACAAACAAACAAAACTACAATATAATTTAAAAGGAATGCACAGGAACATCAGCTTATACTCTCTGAAATATATCATAGCAACAAGTTTTTCAGGAACATACAATTTGAATGTCCCATGCGCATGCGCATCAAAATCGAAACTGAATTGCTCTTTTGGATCAAATTTAGTATATTTCATTTGGAATAAACAAACAAACAAATAATGGAGGCATTTTTTTCATTTAATTTGAATAGGTTTATCACAGATAAACATTCCAAATGAATAAGATTGCATAAGTTAGGATTAAAAAAGAAACCTTTATTATTTTAATAATATATTTGACAGCAAAAATTCTAAACAGGATTAATGAAGAGCTAGAGTGTTTTGTTTCTGTATTTTTGAAAAATTATACACATTAGAAATCTGTACAAATATAATGATAAATCACATTGCACGCAAAACTTGAAAACTTTAATATATTTGAATACATTTTTATAATTTCTTTCACCAACTATTTTTGAGAAACTTTAAATAAAATATTTTACAGTTTAATAATATTACAACAATTTAAAAAGAACAGCATGGAAACTCGCTGGTCCATTCACGATGATGCAGTGAGAGTGAAGGACGCGGTTAAGAGGCAGCGTGTGGGAGGCTGGGCTATTGAATACCTCTCAAAGTGCTTACAAGGGTGTCTAGAACTAGAGCAACATCTGTGGCTTTCTACAACAAAGCAGAACTCTGTTCCTTCACGGCACGCAGCTTTGAAGTCTCATGAAGACAGAAAGCAGCCATTGTTCTCTCAGGCCTATATGAAGGCCCTCCAACTTGGGTCTCTTTAATTTAAAAGTTTCCCTCAGTAATGCGATAGTTCTCTCCTGTTGCCCTTAGTGAACCTTTGAGGTGAAGCCTGGTTTTGTGTTTAAAAGCCAGAGTTCTGGCGAGTACTTTAGCCCTGGGTCATGAACTGTGGGCCGTTTGAACCGGTTTACGTGTGTGTGGTATACGGTCCTGCTTAAGAGTGCATAAGCTGATGAATGCATTCAATTACTCAGGAGTTACTGTTAATAAATGGGTATTTTAAAAAGATACTGCTCCAGTTACACTTTGTGTAAACCCAGTTAACCTCAAATCTTTTGAAGACTAAATGATTTGAGCCATGCACCCCATGTTATTTTTATAGCTGTATATTTTTAACGTATCACAACATTTGGGTCAATTTCATCTAAGGAACTTTAAACGAAACCTCTGAGACCTTATACAAGATGCTTCAATAAGAGCTCCACCGAGACTCCTGAAAGAGCGACCAAAACGTGCAATACAAAATATCCTCTGGGAAATTATACTGTAGTTTGAAAAGAGACTTCTTAGACTTACTTTTTCAAACTCTTGTTTACATTTGATCTATTATTTGGCAGATACTTCTATTCAAAGTCACTCACTACTTTATTGTAATAGTGCAGAAATGTTCACATATTTTTGTTGAAGTGTAATATATGCATAATGCATAAATAAATGCATAAATACATAATTTATTAGGGCTGCTTGTCAATAGATTAAAATAACTCATTGGAATTAATCGGTACAGACAGAAAAAAAAATGAGTAAAGTGTGACTAAGGTGCTCAATTTGGTGAAAATTTCACTTAGGAATTGCTAGTTAATTTCAGAAATAATTACAAACAGACGATATTACAAGTAAATTACAAGTAACACATTGAATTAAACATGATTTTTGAGTAGAAAGACTGAAATAGTATTTTCTTGTAAAATGTACAACAGTAATATTTATTTATAACTTTGAAAAATCATTTTTAGTGTAATAGTGCAGAAGTGTTCAGATTTTTTCATTGAAGTGTCTAGAATCAGAATAAACTTAATGTAAACATGCATGCATAAATCAATAAAAATAAATAAATAAATATTTTAGGACTGCTTGTCATTATTAAAATAACTGTAATCAATCATGTTTTTTTGTTCTTTTATAGAGCAAGAAAAAAAACAAACAAACAAAAAAAAAACATATTTTTGTTGACATCTGAGCCTCTAAAATCAGAATGAACTTTAACCTAATCAAGAAAGCTAAGCTAAATTTAAACTCAAATATTAAACTGCTGCATTTTTAGTCAGTCTGAATATGCACACGGTGGTAAAAAAAAATCTCTTCTGGTTTTTATGTGCATGATAAACACAGTAAAAGAAATTTTCATATGTAACTGTAAGCCAGAGGTAAGCTTCGGGTTATTGTTCCACAACATGTCTTCTCAGCAAAAAGCAGCTCTTTATTGCAAATGTTGGAATTCACTACGCATGACAATTAAAAAAGCATGTTATCGGGTCAGAAGAGCCTGGGGAGGAAGATGCCTGTTAATAGAATCAGAACGCTTTCAACATGCACTCCAGGGTGTGAGAGTGACCCAGTTTACATCAGACCTTTCCTTTGAGGGACCCCGAACAAGAAAGAGGGAACGAGAGAGAGAGAGAGAGGAATGATAACATTGAGTCTAGTCTGTAATTATTCCTGTGGTAATGGTTATTAGAGCAGATCGCACATGGACCAATCAGAACAGTTCTGGGCCAATTAGCTTCATCTGTATGAGCGGCATTTATAATATTTGCAGTATTGCCTCTGAGTGCTTTACATTTACCAACATCATGACATTTTTGTGGATTGTTAATATTTACACGTATATTCTAGCTCCTGCGACTCATCAGCTTTTTAGCATTCAAGTATTTTTCTTTGACTAGTTCATTTTTAAATGGTCCTGCTGTGTGGAAAAAGTAAAGAGCAACAGTCTAAACTTACTTCTAAAACTGCATTAAACGAGTGCCACAACGCTGGCTTGAAGAACTACAATAAATCCAGTTTAATGATGAAACAATGGATTTTCTCTCCAAAAATCAGCATAAAGAGACTGCAATTAGAGACGGAAATTAGAGTTCAGTAATTGACAGGAGACGGAGCTGCTCGGCTAATGATGTCTGAACCTGATTTGATGAGCACATTTCCATTTCCCCAGAAAGCACATCAAAGTCACAATCAATGATAATTACAGTACCAGCCAAGGCCTTGAACAAAGTTGCAATGCTGCGTTTCTGAATGCCTTCGCTGAGATGATATTCTGATGCAAATACCTGCAGCTGAAAAGATGGTGGAAGAACTGATATCTGCATGCAGGAAAATCTAAAGACCTTTCTTAATTTTCTGGGATTTTAGGGGAAAATCTGGGAGATGTTGTATTATTAATTAAAACACTAAAAGATGTTAAAAAGCATTGAGCGCATTACGTTTTTAGTAGTAATTGAAACCAATCAAACAAGCTAAAATAATAAATAATTGACCATCAAAGGGGCAGGGAATGTTTTGTGAGTGGCAGCATTCAAAACGGGATCAATGAGGGACTGGACTGTTGTTTTTGGTATTTTTGAGACATATTCTCTTAATATTAGAATATTTTCTGATATACTTTTTGAGGATTTTTGATGATTTCATTTATTTGAAATTTGAGTTTTTTTTTGTTGGTAAAAATGTAAAAGTCTACAGTACTTTTGATCAATTGAATGCATTCTTGCTGAATAAAATTGTAATTTCTTAAAGGGGTCATATGATGCTGCTAAAAAGAACATTAAAACCCCAAACTTTTAAATTCAATCAGTCTAATATACATTGCACACTTGAAAGCTTTTGCGAAAATTGCAACCTTCAGTCAGGTTTATCAGGGTTCACACGTTATCTATCAATTTGATTATTTTCACTGATATCAGATCTTCTCACTCCATAAACTGCATGTAAAAACAAAACAAACTGTGGTTGAGTACTTTACACATTGGTCATGCAAACTTTAAGAGTCTTCCTATGAGAGACCAGTAAAGAGTCATTTAGCAGACACTTATCCAAAGCAACTGACAGTTACAGAAATTAATATAAATTATTTTTATATATCTTTGAAATGAAATCAGTCCATTCGTGCACAGTGGGACTAAACTGTCACTTTTTAACTTTTAAGGCATCTTGGATAAAATTTTGTCAGCTGGTTTAAACATATTTGCTTGAAGATTTACTTCAGCTGCTGCATTCAGACGCTGATAAAACTTGTGGAACAGCATCTGCACTTCCTGTCAAAGAGAGACGCTTATGGCTACAGAACCGAGGAAAACCACAGAGAATATCCCTCCTATCTCACACACAGGTGAGGGACAGTCAGAGGAACAGTGTGTGTTAGCAGCAGATTACCTGTGAGCAAATCTGACAGCGTTTGACGATAAGCACTCGGGCATTGGATCCTGTTAACACGTCTCTGTGATGCTAAGAGGATTTCCCAAAATCACAAAGACCGAGGTTCCTTTCATGTCGTTTTAAGTTGGTCTCTAAGATCTGTTTCCCTGAGCTAGATATTTAGTCGCCATCTCTGGTCAAATAGCCTTAAAGTTGTCCAAAGACTGAATTTTAAGAACGCTGGATGATTGGGAGCTAGCATTGAAATCCAGGACTTCAGCTTTACAGATTAATAACATTCATGTAAACTCAACAAGAAGGACAGACTGTCTTCTGCTGTCTGCTGTCTGCTGTCCAAATCATTCAATCTGCCACTCAGGTTAGTGACATTTAGTAACTGAAAATGATTTTCACTCGATTACCTTAAAATGTGACATTCTTTAAAATGGAAGAATTTTTTAAACCCTTTACAGTAGGTGGATGTCTGACGGAAAAAACAATTAACACAAGTTGACTGCCTTTGTCAAATTTAAACATGTAAACAAATTATTACAAAAAATCTTACATTTGTAGGAAATATAAAGTAAAAAAAACAAAAAACTTTTTATTAATAACAACCATCATTTGTCCCAAACTAGTTAAGTGCTATGTTCATTTAAGCTAAATTTAATTTAATAAAGCTCATGTTTTAAACAGTTTTATTTTGGAAGACAATTGCACATTTAACCAAATTATTGTAAGAACAATTTTTTTAATTGTATACATTCGCGTGAAATGAATAATTAAGATAAAACATGGACTTACGTCAAAAATTTACCTCATAATTATGACATAAAAAGTCAACTTTATGAGATACTAAGTCATAATCAGTCTTCTCAACTTTTAAAGTATAACATATCTCACAATTTTGAGATTTATCTCATAATTATAGCAGTATTTCATAATTCTGACTTTTATTTTCATAATCGTGACTTGTAATTTCAACTTTTATTATCTATACTGTATTTATCTCACAATTTTCAAATTTTATCTCACAGCTATAACCTAGTATCTCATAATTTCAATGATGTCATAATTGATTTGCCAAATTTTCTCATATGAAATTTTCCACTTGTTCATATGAGCTCAGTAGTTTGATTTAATGTGTAAAAATCTGTTAATAATTACGATTTTCAAAAATAACATGAACCAAACTAGCTCAGAAATAAGCTCATGTTTCAAATAGTTTTGTTTTCTAGGGCATTTGCACATTAAACCCTATTAAAGAGGGATTTGTTCTTGGAAATATTTTCAGTTTCATTCTTATGACGCTGAACTGCCAAATAAAGTCTGATAGAATATATAGGAGCTCCATTATTCAGCATTCTCTCTTCCTCATGTGCACAGTCTCTCTCTAATTCAGCATGAGATTACCCTTCATCATCTATTAACCCTGAGTGTCCCGGGAGACTGAGAGGTGAAGGTTCCTGAGGGCCTCTTGGAGCAGCTGGCTCTTGGGGAATCAGATTCTCTATTCATCTTCCGTCTCTCGGGAGAGATGCTTGTTTTCTGGCCTCCAGCCAATCACAGCACACCAGTTTATTGTCTATTTTAGGTATTTTGTCCCTATAGCATTTGAATATCATTTAAAAGCTCATCACTGCAGAGATGAACGGAGTACATTTTGGATAAAAGTCAAAGTCATTTCTAAAAGAGGCTGAATATACACCCAGTGATAATGAAGAAACAATGGGATCAATAATCCACATTTTTTTCTATCTTGTTCTCTATGAATCATTAACTTCTGAAATAGAGAAATGTCACTAAACTTCATCTTCAGGGACTTTTAATATTTTTTCACTGTTAAAAAGAGGAGGAAAAACACAAGGCAACTTCATGTCTGCCTCAGGGAACACCAGAAACACCCTGACTTTTGAATATCACCATAATCAGTCATAAACACATTTAGCTTTTGTCTGACAGTGTACAAAATTAAACTGTATCAAATCAAAAACTGATTTACAATTCACTTTACGATTTACTGGAGTCAGAGAAGAGAGATGCTGGTGAACTGTGTCTGACTGCTTCCCCAAATTTGGACTTTTGAATTTGGAATATGTATATTGTGCATACTGTAAATTGGGGTCTAAAATTTAAAGACATCATAAAAATCATGTGAGAATTGTGAAAATTGTGAGATAAAAAGACATAATTATGACAAAATTCAAAATTGAGAGACTAAGCCATAAATATCATAAAAAGTCAAAATCATGAGATGCCAAGTCATATGACATAAATAGTCAAAATTGAGATACTAAGCCATAAATATCATAAAAAGTCAATATTATGAGCTATAAAGTCATAATCATAATTATGATAAAACTCAAATTATGAGATACTACATCATAACTGAGATAAATTGTGACAATTATGACATTAAAAGTCAAAATTCCGACATAAGTCAAAATTGTGACAAACAGTTCTAATTACGACAAAATCGTCTATGTCATCATTTCGACATATGTCATAATAACTTAGCATCTCATAATTTCAACATAATTGACTTTTCATGTTATTATTACAACTTCATATCACATAATTTAAAATTTGCATCTAATAATTATAACTTAGTATGTTATAATTTTGACTTTATATTTAATTGAATTTACTTTAATTGAATTATCAAAGCATGATTTTTATTTTTCTCATGTGGAGGAAATCACAATCATAAGGAAAACAAAGATAGGGTTAGAGTCGGTCTGATTATCTCAGACATGCATCCCGTGTCTTTGAGACTGAACCACATTTGCTTTGATCAAACAGTACTGCTATTATTAAAACCTGTAGACTATAAATAGCAGAGTCTTCAAACTAAACAATAATGAAATCCAGTTACAGCATATCCCTCTGAGGATTAATCTCAGAATTTTAAAGGGTTGTTTTTGAGATACTAATTTCCCAAAAATAACGAGTTTTCATTGATTTTGCTTTGTGTGGGTGTTATATCTGATTTAAATCGTGATCGCAGAGACTTTATTACCGTGTTTTATTGGCTCTGAGATGTCGTTTACCACAGTGAGAGATGGACGGTGGGTTACAGGCAATCTGAGGACGCTGATGATTACTGGAAAGAAACACATTCGTGGAGAGTTGTGTGACATACTGATAATAACACACACGTTATGGACAGGACGCTGCCCGGGTGTTTAATTCATCACAGACCACAGACGAATGAGCGACTAACGTGAATAAATGAGTCAATTACAGGAGACGCGCTGTGCACTTGTGCTTCACCTGCCTGATGTTTTCATTAGAAATAATGGAATAACAACCCTGTGTCTTTCAATGTGTTACAGTCCTAATAACAAACACAGCCTGGAAACGAAGAAAGCAAACAGAATGTTGTACATGCTGCCAGTCTTTACAGGAATGATTATCTGCATGCTCCGTGTTGCGTTTTACTGTTTAGGATGGAAAGTGTATGAGCACAACTTTACTTCCAAAAGGAGAACCTCTGGGTTGCTTTTTATATGAAGGCAAGTGACCGGGAGCTCTTGAACTCTAAAAATGAACCATAAAGCACTATAAAGCAATCCATGTATTGCCAAATGATAGCTTGTTGTGAAGACACACATTTTAGTCATAATTTTAAAAAAAATAATCAATTTGAAAATGTTGCAAGAAGATGCACCTCACCAAGTCTGACATCAGTGATGGCAAACACACAATACATCTTGTGTTTGTCATATCACTCTGCAAGTTTGAATATGCGGAAGTGCAAATGAGCATGGAAATGTGCATGGAAGCTTTCTTCTGCCACAGGATAAAAAAAAGAAAAAGGAAAATGTGACTTTTTATTTCACAATTCTCTCACAGTTCTCATTGCAAGATATAAATTCAGAATTGTGCACTCTAAAAAATGCTGGGTTAAATACAACCCAGTGCTGGGTAAAATAGGGACAAACCCAGCAAATGGTCTGTTTTGACCCAGCGGTTGGGTTACTACCCAGAAGGTAGAAGGTTAAATGTTTAACCCAACCTTCTGGGTAGTAACCCAACCGCTGGGTCAAAACAACCCAATTGCTGGGTTTGTCCCTATTTTACCCAGCACTGGGTTGTATTTAACCCAGCATTTTTTAGATTGTGAGATATAAATTTCACAAGTGTGAGAAAAAAGGCAGATTTGTGAGATAAAAAAGTCACAATTACCATTTATTACATGATGGAAAAAAATGCAAAATATCAACTCAGAATTCTAAGGAAAAAAGTCTGAATTGTGAGATATAAAGAACTGTGAGAAAGAAAATCAGAATTCTGGCTGTATCTTGTAATTCTGAGTTCAGTTTATAATAAAAAAAAAATTGCAAGATGTAAACGAGAAAAAAGTTGTGAGATAAAATGTCAATTTAAATTCAATTTCTAAAAGTACATTTCTATTCTAATTTTAATGTCAAATCATTTAAATTCAACCATTAAAAAATATATAGTTTATAAAAACAAAAATAGAAAACACTTTTAAGCATGAAATTATGAGTGATTGGAAGATTGCATCTTTTTACCGACTCTTGTTTGATCTCATTCAGCAAAATGAACAATTCTTCATTTAGGTAATGAAGTTAAAATGATAAACTTTCAATATCAATATATTTTCAGTACTAAATCCCTTGTATACACTCTCATGTGCAAACACAAAAAATCAGGAATGCAATCTCTGTTAAATGCAAAATAATTGTATAAAATTTTGGAGGAGGAGGTGGAGGAGAATAATTTTTTTTGATGAATATGAGTTGCAAGCACTGTAATGGGTGAATCTGACTGCTGGGAAATGTAAAGTAACTGTCAGGCTCTGTTAGGTTACACACACATCATTTCTCTCCCTCTTCTTCATACTTTGCAGGCAGGTGAGTGACAGCTTGGACAATTATTAGTTTGACTGGTTGTTCATGTGCATTATGAAACCTGCAAAGCATGACAGACAGAGCTCTCAAAGTTCTCCAAACACACCAGTAAAAGCACAGAAAGTTCTAGACATTCATTAGTAACTTATAAATACAATCATTAGAAAACAAAACCGAATTTTATTTGGAAAGAAACAGTTGGTTAAATGGCTTGAAATCAGTCAAATCTGTCATTGTTTACTCACCCACATGTCATTTGAAACTTACATGACTTTCAAAGAAAAAAGTATCTGAATACACTACTGTACAAGATTTTTGAATGTTTTTCAAGTCTCTTCTGCTCACCAAAGTTTAATTTCTTTGATAAAAATACAGTAAAAACTGTAATATTGTGAAATATTATTAATTTAAAAAATTTCTATTGTAATATATTTTAAACTGTCATTTATTCCTGTGATCAAAGCTGAATTTTCAGCATCATTACTCCAGTCTTCAGTGTCACATGATTCTTCAGAAATCATTCTAATATGCTGATTTACTGCTCAAGAAACATTGAGATTGAAGAACAATGAGATTTGGAAGCAGATGATGACAGAATTTCCATTTTTGAGTGAACTATCTTTTAACATCATCCTGGAAACAATAAATATTCTCAAACACACACACACACACACACACACACACACACACGTTTACTTAGCTATCTAAATGGGGACATTCCATAGGTGTAATGGTTTTTATACTGTACAAACTGTATTTTCTATCGCCCTACACCAACCCTACCCCTAAACCTACCCCTCACAGGAAACTTTCTGCATTTTTTCAATTTAAAAAAAACTTTGTTTACTTTATTTTTATACCAGTTTTACAAATGAGGATGTCTCCAAAGGGAGGTTTTTGGAGATTTTGTCAGGTTTAGCTCACTTTTGGGTACAAATTTGTCCCCAAAATATGGTTAAGTAGGTACACACACACACACACACACACAGGGAGAGAGAGAGAGAGAGAGAGAGAAGAGGGAGGAAAAGTGAAAGAGTGAGCAGTGATAAATGATATGGACTCCGGTGGCGGTGACAGATAGAAGCTGTTAACAGGGGTCAGAATTAGTCTCTGTCAGACGCAGTCATAAACCTGACCCCTCATTAGAGAACGGGACAGGAGAAGTCCAGGAGCCCCGTAACACCAGGAGAGAGCTGCATTTCAATTCAAAGAGAGTTCACATTAAAACCGCTGATGCCAACCAGACAGACAAATGAGAACAAAACCTGGAAGGAAAATTACAGAAATATACACGTTTCTAATAAAGCTTTCAACATATGCCATTGTACTTTAAAAACATATTACATATACACTACTGTTCAAAAGTTTGGGGTCTCTTTTAAAATAAATTCAGCAAGGATGCATTAAATTGACCAAAAGTGACAGTAAAGACATTTATAATGAAGATTTTTATTTAAAATAAATGCTGTTCTTTTGAACTTTCTATTCATTAAAGAATCCTGATCAAAATGTATCATGGTTTTCACAAAAATATTAAACTGTTTTCAACACTAGCAATAATAAGAAATGTTTCTTGAGCAGCAGATTTCTGAAGGATCATGTGACACTGAAGATGCTGAAAATTCAGCTTTGATCACAGGAATAAATTATATTTTACAATATATCACAATAGAAAACAGCTATTTAAATATTACAGATTTTACTGTATTTTTGAAGCCTTGATGAGCAGAAGGGACTTCTTTCAAAAAGAAAAAATATATATATAAACCTTTTTGCTTAGTCATAGCTGTTGACTGTATCAAATCTCTTGTTCAGTTCCTGTGCTGTGTGTGTGTATGTGTGTGTGTGTGTCTGTTGGCATAGATTATGTATAAGAGTGGGTTATGGAAGTGTCATCTGCTATAATAATGCCCCCCACACATCAATTATCATCCATAAGTGGTCTTAGTATAGAGTAATTAACCTTTATTCAGCTGCTCAGCAGCCTGTGAAGAGTCTGCAGCAGAACTGCAGGGTTTGTTATGTGATAAAGGTTGTTTCAAAACAGATCAAATTTTAGATTAACTCCAAAAATAAAACTGGGAGCAACAAACTCTGACCTAAAGCAAAAGAAAGGAAACACAAAAAGCCTCTTCAAAACTGTGATATTAGATTCAAATTTCTACATGATTTGTGGTATCACGATTTGATGTCTGCAGCACAAACAATGCTGGATGTTTTACTTGCTGATGTTTAATTATTAGATTTGTTCAAATCACTAATCCTAAGAATGAGTAACAGTAGCAATTCTTAGATATTTTCTAAAAATATGTGTACAAGGCGGTATCCATTCATTAAAAAAAAAAAAAAAAAAGCAGTTTGAGGTGACAATGCGATTGCTTCCAAATCCCTGTCAAAGCTAGAGGTACCTTTTTCTTTTTGCCTTGCAAAAAAATGGCAGGATACACAAACACCTTGCGATGTGAGAGGCCACGGGGAGCCGTCACAGCCTCTCAGACACAGCATGCAGAGCCGCCGTGTGGATGCTGGAAGTGTGTGTGTGTGTGATAGAAATGACAATAACAGAATCATTTCACGCTTGGTTGCACTCGCTCCCAGACACACAGATGTGTGCGCACACACACTCAGACCGGCTCTGTTCCAAACCCTAGCGAGCTGACTAGCAGGGTGATTATAGTTAACTAAAACCATACAATGTCTCCAATCCAAAGAAGTGTGTTTTTGGTTGTAGGGGAAAGATAACATTGTTCAGCTTCCCCTAAAGAACCCAGCGTCATGTAGACAGTGGATACAGTTTGTTTTTCCGGGGCAGCAACGGAGTTTCACAAGTGTGTTTGTTGACAAACGTTTTATAAACAAGGCCCAGTTCGACGCTGGATTTGCACATCGTTTGATACTGAAAGATGGAGCGGTCCCAGCTATAAAAGATCCCGGTCATGATTCAGAACTGCAGACGATAAGTTTTGTTGGCATTCGAGTTATTTTCATTATTTATTTATTTCCCAACATTATGTTCTCAACATTACTTTCCAATGGAATCGTATTTCCTCCACATAATAAATGTAATTGATTTTATTTGACTAAAAGACTGTTTATATCACAATTAGGACTTTTTTCTTGCAATTCTGAGTTTATATCTCAAAATTCAGACTTTTTTCCTAGCAATTTTGGGAAAAATGTCAGAATTGCAAAATATAAACTCACAATTCTGAGAGTTAAAAAGTCTAAATTACTTTTACTTTTTATTCTGTGGCAGAAACAAACAAACAAACAACAAAATTACAAGATGTAAACTTAGTATTGCAAGATATAAACTCAGAATTGCGCAATATAAACTCACAATTCTGAGAAAAAGGGACAGAATAGCGAGATGTTAATGCGCAATTGTGTTTATAACTTACAATTTTGATAAGTTTGAAACTGTGATATATAAACTTGCAACTTTGAGAAAAAGTCAGAATTATTAGAAAAAAGTTGCAATTACCATTTTTTATTCTATGGTGGGGAAAAAACAGAATTGTTTTTAGAAAATCAGAATTCTGAGGAAAAAAGTCAGAATTGCGAGATAAAAATATGCAATTGCCTTTTTATTTATGTTTGATCCTGTGGCAGCTTCCATATATTCCCTCTTGTTAAACATTCTGGTAATAATTACCAAAAGACTGTTCCTAATGACATCCTCCAGGAAGTGACATCATTTTGGAGGGAATTCAACATCACAAGCGTCGGTAAGTATTAGCAAAGTATTACAAAAAAAATCAGTAAGAGGATATCAGCATGTAAAAAGATTTGTTTTTCAATGTCTTAGCAATGACTGACTTGGGCTCTTTATTTCCATCCTGTTCATTGTCTTGCTATTGTAGTTTTTATTTTTTTGCATGATCGTTTTTTGCAATAATCGAGATTTAAGTGCATTGCCCAGACTAAACCCTTTTATAAATAAAGTCATTTACAGTCATTTTTAATATTTTAAAGGTTACAGAATTCAAAATGTGTTTCAGGAACGATGCAGATATACTCAGATAGGACCAGGTTGCTTCTCTCTGAAAGCGCTCTCATTACTCAGTGTGTGAGCAACACGCCACCTTGTGGTAAATACCAGATATATGGCATCCACACTGAAGGAGAGCTGTCAGTCATAGCTGAGTCTCCAAATAACCCTTACATAACTCACACTGGACATGCTCAGAGAAAATCACATGCATCTCGCAATAAAAACAGCACTTGACGTGCTCTTCTAAGAGCAGCTAGACAATATAATTAGAGTGGTGAAACCCTAATGAGTGTGTGTTTGTGTATGCGTGTCTTATCTCTGGTCCATCTGTCTATCTCTCCATACATCCGTTCTATTCATCTGTCTGTCAATTTGTCGTCCGTCCATCCATCCATCATCTGTTTATCATCCCTCTATTTGTCTATCTATCTGTCTGTCCATTTGTCGTCCATCTATCATCCTTCCATCCATCCATCCCTGTTTGTCTACCCATCTATCAATCATCCACCTTTCTAGCTATCATCCCTCTATCATATATCTATCATCCAATTTGTCTATAATCCCTCTATTCGTCTATCTATCTGCCTATTTGTCATCCATCTATCCATCTCTGTTCGCCTATCCATCTGTCTATCCATCCCTCTATTCATCTATCTGTCTGTCCATTTGTCATCCATCCATCTGTCCATTACAGGGAGGAATACCAAATGATGAAGAGCTATCTATTCATCTCTACCCATCCATCCATTCATTCATCCATCCATCTGTCTATCTCTCCATACATCCGTTCTATACATCTGTCTGTCAATTTGTCGTCCGTCCGTCCATCCATCCATCCATCATCTGTTTATCATCCCTCTATTTGTCTATCTATCTGTCTGTCCATTTGTTGTCCATCTATCATCCTTCCATCCATCCATCCCTGTTTGTCTACCCATCTATCTATCATCCACCTTTCTAGCTATCATCCCTCTATCATATATCTATCATCCAATTTGTCTATAATCCCTCTATTCGTCTATCTATCTGCCTATTTGTCATCCATCTATCCATCTCTGTTCGCCTATCCATCTGTCTATCCATCCCTCTATTCATCTATCTGTCTGTCCATTTGTCATCCATCCATCTGTCCATCCATCCATCTATCCTTCCCTATATTCATCTCTCCATCCATGTATCCATCTATCTATCCATCCCTTTATTCGTCTATCTTATCTGTCTGTCCATTTGTCATCCGTCCATCCATCCATCTTCCTAAAAGTACATATAATATAAGTACAGCCTATATAACTTTCAGAATAATATTCAAATACAAAAATTCAAGCCAACATTTAAAGCTTGTCTTGATAAACTTTTCTAGCTAAAATATAGGTATATAATATAAGATAAACTAACTGTAATCTAAATCATGAAAGATTATTACAATTTTAGATCAGATCTAGTATCTAAGTTCAGAAGTAGCACTGTTGTGAATATAGAGATGAAAAGGATAAACTTTCGAAGGGAAGTTCAGATCTTCTGCATATTATTGATTATTTAAATGAAGGATCATAGAAAGGCCTGTAAAGCATCTGATGATGAAGTCAGAGTAATAATACTATTGTATGTCCTGTCAGGATAAAACATCATGACATTTAGTTTGTTCAGCAGGGGTTCGATTTTCCCTGCACACTCTAAAATTAAAGTTCGCCCTGAGCCGCTCAGAGCCATTCAGGCAATCAGCAATCTACTTATTATGCAAACAGGAACATTGTTCAGATTTAGCCAGAGGAAGAGCATTAGCGCGGGAAACAATACGGTCAGAGAAACAATGCTGCTTTAAACACAGCAATATCTGGATATGTTCGGTATAGCATACTACTTACAATTCAACAGTATACAGTGAATTACAGTGAACAATATACAGTGAATTTTCTGTATATATAGAATCCCTGGATGACCTACTGTATTTGCCAATAAGTGCCATATATAACTATATGACTGTAAGTAAAATCAGCTAATGGATTCATTCTGAGTGGATTGGTGGAATTTTGAAATCTTCTCAAGGTCATACAGTGCAAAAACAAGTATTAGTAAAAAACAAAAAAGTAGTGTATTTGTCTAATTTTACAGTATAAATATCTAAAAATGATTGAAAATTCACTAGTTTAACTAGACTAGTAAAAACAAGTAAACAAGTTTGCAGTAACACAAAATATTTTACTGTTGTACATGAATGCTGTACATAATGTTGAACACATTATCTGATTTTACTGCAAAATGTTAAGATATTTTCTTACATTATATTGGATTCATAAAAATGCAAAAAAGTATTATTTCAAAAATTACGCAACAGTTTAAATATGTGATGAGTCAAAAAAAGTGAGGTCATAATGCAGGGATGTAGCATATTATTACTTGAAATATTGTGCAGTTACAGTATATCTGTGCTATTTTAGTATTATTTATACACTATTCTAACATTTATTAATATATAATTTTCAGTTTTCATTTTAATTTTAGTTTAAGTTGTAGTAATTTTGTTATGTGCTTTTATCATTTATATGATTTTTTTAACATTTATCTTTAGATTTAATTTATTTTTTTATTTCAGTTTTAGTCATTTTTGTACTTCAAATCGATTTATTAATAATTACTTAATTTATTTCAGTTAGTTGCTAACATTTATCATTTTCATTTATTTTTTAGGTTTTTAAAAAACTTCAGTTTTTTTATCTAATATTTTATATTTTACTTTATTTAAATTAACGACCATTATTTTTAATAGACTCACAGAAAAAAGGTGCAAAAGCTGTCACTGGGGTGGTACCCTTTTAAAAGGTATACCTTTGTACCTTCTTTACCCCTAAAGGGTGCATATTAGAATTCTTATATTAGTACATTTGGCACATATGAATAAAAGGTACCACCCCAGTGACAGCTTTTGTACCTTTATTTTTGAGAGTGATATATACTGCACAGTATGCAGTTAGCAGTGCACTAGTATTGCCACAGTGAGAACTCATCACACACATGGACACACACAGATTTTGGCATAGAGCAGCTTCAGTCAGCATGTGAGAGAGAAACCCAGAGCATAAAGAAGGCATCTGTGACGAGAGGAAGGTTAAAGATATACAGCCCCGGGGAAAAGAGAAATGCTATTCAGTCACCACTCATTAGCTTAATATTTTCCCAGCATGATTACAGCAATCACTGTCTGTCCCCCTCCAACCCCACATCAAAATACCCCTCGCTATACGACGCTGGTGCAACTGCTCCATTTTGTTGTCATGGAAACAAAACTGTTTTACCCCCATCAGCATCTGAAGTGTGCATCTCGTGTCCTCTGAAACAGAACATTTCAGGGCTCTTTACAGGCAAAGTAATGATGCTATCCAGTTTCCTTTTCATTATACTTGTGCATCTATTCCACAGGTTAATATGACTATTTCAGGCATGTTAAAGTAATAGTTGACCCAAATATGAAAAATTTGCTTAAAATGTCCTCCCCTTCAGGCCATTGAAGATGTAGATGACTTTATTTCTTCATGGGAACAGATTTGGAAAAATGTATCATCACATCACTTGCTCACCAATGGATGCTCTGCAGTGAATGGGTGCCGTCAGAATGAGAGTCCACACAGCTGATAAAAACATCACAATAATCCTCATGTAATCCACTGCTTTACGCAAAAAATAAAACGAGTCCTCTATCTATAATATTGCTTTCTCCATGAAAAAGTTGAATCAGCTGAATCAGGAGAGAAATAGGCACAGATCAATCACCGTTTTCAAGTGAAAAACGGCCCAAAACAGCTCAAAACAAATATGTGGATGGATGGATTTTGATTTGAGAGGACAAAAGGAGACTTTTTCACAGGAGGAAGCATAATAATGGATTATGGACTCATGTTTTAGCTGGAAGGGATGGGATGGTTTAATGTTAAAACACCTTAATTATGCATTTGTTTCTTACAAGCATGCAGCTTTTCACTTAACAAGATGTTAACTGATGGACTGGAGTGGTGTGGGTTACTTGTGGATTATTGTGATGTTTTTATCAGCTGTTTGGACTCTCATTCTGACGGCACCCATTCACTGCAGAGGATCCATTGGTGAGACACTGATGCAATGCTACATTTCTCCAAACCTGATGAAGATACAAACTCATCTACATCTTAGATGGACTGAGGGTGAGTACATTTTCAGCAAATTTGCATTTTTTGGGTGAACAAGTCCTTTAAACACTACTTTGTATTGTTTACAGTCTTCTATCTCATTCACTCTTACAATCTTTTTTTCTTTGGGGAAATCTCTCTGCACACACTGTCCTAATGTACAGACAATGTACTTGATGCACAGTGTCCCATCTGAATGTCAAGCCGTCACATGAAGACCCAGTGCTGACTCAGCAACGTTTAAAAGTTCAGTCCAACAACCAAAGAGAAACTACATCAGTCCTTCACCAATAGGGAAGGTTAGAGAGCTCAGTGCTGTTATATTTGCACAGGTCTCCATCTCATTGATTTGTACTTCAAGAGGTGATTAAAGGTTGTGAATTGTCTTTTCAACCACTCAATACTCAACAATCACCAGATAATGTGGATCGACCAAAGGAATGGAAGAAACAAAACCAAATCTATACATAACATGGGCGAACTGGATACTAATAAATTCAGAAACTCAAAATAAAATGTGAAATTTCATGCATAATATTATGCTAATAAAACAATTAAAAGTAAAGAATTGAAAGATGTCATTAATTTTACTAGTTTTAGATTGAATCCCATTGTTATGTTTATATTGTGTACATTGCAGATACTGTATTGTATATTGTAAATGTAACTAATAATATCAATATCATATCTAATGTTTATGTTTATTGCAGGGAACACTGAAAAATTTTTGTTATTTTTTTTCAGGTAATCTAAAAAAATGTGGCTGACACTTGATTTTATTCAAGTGAAAAATATTATTTAAATATTAAAAGTCATTTGTATGAGTTAGATCAAGTATAAATAGATCCTTGAGGTAACTATTGCAGAAAACCAGCTACATGAATAGAACTGTGCATTTCTTTGTAAGTCTATTGCATTACATACACAGCAGTGAATACAGCCTGAGGCTCAAACACACAAGACAGGAGCTTTTTGTGACCTCCACGCTCAGCAATCTTTATAATCTGGTGCATTCCTTTTAAACATGTGGAAAGAAAAGACTTCTGCTACAAGTGCTGATGGCAAAATGTGATGTAACCAACTGAAAACAGGTCAGAACAAAGGGTGGAAAAATACTGATTTGCACAGGTCTCCATCTCATTGATTTGTACTTCAAGAGGTGATTAAAGGTTGTGAATTGTCTTTTCAACCACTCAATACTCAACAATCACCAGATAATGTGGATCGACCAAAGGAATGGAAGAAACAAAACCAAATCTATACATAACATGGGCGAACTGGATACTAATAAATTCAGAAACTCAAAATAAAATGTGAAATTTCATGCATAATATTATGCTAATAAAACAATTAAAAGTAAAGAATTGAAAGATGTCATTAATTTTACTAGTTTTAGATTGAATCCCATTGTTATGTTTATATTGTGTACATTGCAGATACTGTATTGTATATTGTAAATGTAACTAATAATATCAATATCATATCTAATGTTTATGTTTATTGCAGGGAACACTGAAAAATTTTTGTTATTTTTTTTCAGGTAATCTAAAAAAATGTGGCTGACACTTGATTTTATTCAAGTGAAAAATATTATTTAAATATTAAAAGTCATTCATTTGTATTAGATCAAGTATAAATAGATCCTTGAGGTAACTATTGCAGAAAACCAGCTACACGAATAGAACTGTGCATTTCTTTGTAAGTCTATTGCATTACATACACAGCAGTGAAAACAGCCTGAGGCTCAAACACACAAGACAGGAGCTTTTTGTGACCTCCACGCTCAACAATCTTTATAATCTGGTGCATTCCTTTTAAACATGTGGAAAGAAAAGACTTCTGCTACAAGTGCTGATGGCAAAATGTGATGTAACCAACTGAAAACAGGTCAGAACAAAGTGTGGAAAAATACTGACCCCTCTTTACCTTTCTTTTATGCTTCCTTTCATCACATGCTTGAAAATAGATATTTATACATGCAATATAGAAGAGACAAAGGCCATCACACTTTTTAGCGCAAGTACATTTCCACCACCCTTAATGCAAAACAAAAATTTCGTTCACTGAACATGCAATAGCAGGGCATGTTGTCACAATACAATATGGAGTTATTTGTCACAATGGAGCAAATTGATATTAAACAGCTTATTATAGGTTTTCAGTCAAATGTAAACAGTAAAACAATTATTATCTTGTAAAAGAGAATGGAGCAAAATTTCAAACCATCGTTTTGACAGAAATTATTGCAATAAATCAACTGTAGCAATTATACACGTGCCCCAATAAAAAATATAAAAAAAACAAAAATCACAAAAAAACTAATTCAACACATTTCTTAACTAGGTGTTTTAAACCGACAAAAATCACCCCAAAATGTCGTACATAAAAAAACTAGCTCCGTTCTCCTCTATTTCTGTAATTTCAATGTGATAGCAAATACCTATATTCATCCCATTATTCTCTGAAACATAAGCTGAAATATAAATTTCTGTGACCTTCAAAGATCTACATGGATTTATCTTTTTAAACCGACAAAAATCACCCCAAAATGTTGTACATAAAAAAAACTAGCTCCGTTCTCCTCTATTTCTGTAATTTCAATGTGATAGCAAATACCTATATTCATCCCATTATTCTCTGAAACATAAGCTGAAATATAAATTTCTGTGACCTTCAAAGATCTACATGGATTTATCAACTTGCACTCAAATCACCATCTCTCTGAGCCATATTTCCTGTCACATTCGTTTACATGTCATAAAATGTCAAAGACAAATGGTTTTCCTACCCCACAATAGTGCAATATTACAGTAAATAACTCTTTCATAGCAGCCAAATTTGGCCAAGGCAGATAAAATTACAAGATCATTTTCAACAAGGCTTAGATGGATCCTAAAAGTGTTTTAGTGGTTTAGAAGTGTTTAACAGATAATAAATTTGTGATAGAAACCACAGGGTGTGTTATGCAGTGAACACACACTCACACACATTTCACTGTTGTTATAATTAAAAGCAACATCTCCCCCAGGACACCGCATCAATGAGTTAATGAGCTTTACCGCTATTGAACCAGTGTGTGTGTGTGTGTGTGTGTGTGAGACGGAGATATTCAAGAAAAATAAAAGTTAATAGTTTTTTTATTGTCTGAACACTTGACAATGTCTGTAATACTACATCCAGAAATACAACGCTAGCTGCAGATTAATATATTATTTAAAGCAGGGTTGTTCTTATTATTAACTAAAACTAAAACCACAAATAAAACATTTTCATTATTTGGAACAAAACATTAACTAAAATAAAATTAAAATAAATAAACAAACAAACAACAACAACAACAAATATATATATATATATATATATATATATATTATACAGTGAAGGCGAATACAGACAAAAAATACAGATCTGTGAATGTAAGGATGAATGAATTAGGGCATCTCTCGCAGTCATTCACCCATACATTTTTCTTTTTCTCTTGTTCTTCACCAGAATACAAATCTGAAGACCTGTACCCACGTTTAGTTTTTTCCTTGCTGACAAATCTCTTCTCCACCCGTCTCTCTCTCTCTCTCGGAGCCCCAGGTGGGATCTGACTATCCCATCATTCCTCAGGCTGAATCTCTGTCATCCCTCTCACATCATTCCCGTCTCTGTTTCTCTTCCCGTGGAGAACACATCCTTTATCTGGACACGTGTGATTTAATGCCACACACATGCACTCTCACACACGCTCAGGCGCTATCTATCTATGCTTTAGTACGTCATTTTATTTCATTCAATATAGATATCAAGTGAGAGCTGAAAGTTGCCCTTATATTCGTAGCACTGTAACAGAGATATCACATATAATAATATATCATAGATCATTCTGACAGAGAGAGGATACACTAGCAGCTCTCTTTCCGTTCTCATTTCACACAACCTTTTCCTTTAGAAGTTATTAATCTGCTTCTTAACCAACTTTAAGACTTTCAAAAAAAAGAGAGAGATTTTATTATTTATTCAGAGAATAAAGTGAGCAGAAGAGACATGATGTGTAATATTTGTGTAATTGCAAAATATTTGCATGTAAATAGTAGACTTAGTAGAAAAAAACGTTTTTATTATTTTTATTTTAAGCATTTGATGATTTTGAGCAGTGTTGTTTTTACTGTTTTTTTATGATTTTTATTTATTTTTTATTTTACATTTTTTCAATTCCCTTATATTTAGTGTAATACAACAACTCAAATATTTGGGGTTGATAAGATTTGTAATGATTTTGAAAGTAATCACTCACCTAGGCTGCATTTATTTGAACAATAATACAGTAAAAACAGTAATACTCTGAAATATTTTTACAATTCAAAATACATGTGTTGTATTTGAATGAATTGTAAACTGTAATTTATTCCGGTGATCAAAGCTGAATTTTCAGCATCATTACTCCAGTCTTCAGTGTCACATGATC
>NW_015635063.1:923943-924126 GCF_001515625.1 Sinocyclocheilus rhinocerous
AATACAACGCTGCAGATTAATATATTATTTAAAGCAGGGTTGTTCTTATTATTAACTAAAACTAAAACCACAAATAAAACATTTTCATTATTTGGAACAAAACATTAACTAAAATAAAATTAAAATAAATAAACAAACAAACAACAACAACAACAATAATAATAATAATGTATTTTTAATTAT
>NW_015635063.1:924142-933584 GCF_001515625.1 Sinocyclocheilus rhinocerous
AATCACTCACCTAGGCTGCATTTATTTGAACAATAATACAGTAAAAACAGTAATACTCTGAAATATTTTTACAATTCAAAATACCTGTGTTGTATTTGAATGAATTGTAAACTGTAATTTATTCCGGTGATCAAAGCTGAATTTTCAGCATCATTACTCCAGTCTTCAGTGTCACATGATCTTCAGAAATCATTCTAATATACTGATTTGCTGCTCAAGAAACATTCCTATTATTATCAACAGTGAAAACAGTTTAATATTTTTGTTGAAACCATTTTTTATCAGGATCCTTCAATGAATAGAAAGTTCAAAAGACAGCATTTATTTGAAATAGAAATCTTTTGTAACATTATAAATGTCTTAACTGTCACTTTTGATCAATTTATCTAAATAAACATATTTCTTGGAAAAATTGTACTGACCCCAAACCTTGGAACAATTTTTGTTTGCTTTACATGGTATTATAATTTTCTTCTCTTATGAAAATCATAATGAAAATGAGAGTAACAAGAAACGGGTTTGTGTGCTGCAACACGAAGTCCAAAATAAGTTTCCCTTCAGAAACTATAAAGTGCATTTTGTACCACTGTCATTGTACTCAGCAAACACTTTGGTGATGCAGTGCAGTTATTATCATGTGCGGGAGGCGTTCAGGAAAACAACCCTCGCTCACGTTCCAGAGACTCATGTGGAAATGTGTTGAGTCATTGAGTTGCTGTTGGTTCATTTGTTTTCGCCGCACTCTCTTTTAACTCTTAGGGCATAATGCTCTTTTAATAGAGTTCTGATAAACTAACGTGCTGCTCTCTTTTCATCCCTCATAGTAAATGCCATGGCAACCTAATGATGATGGATACCAGTGCAGACTACAGCACTTAACATGCTCGTTTAAACCCCATGCATAAATTCAGCCAGGACCGACTCTAATGATGGAGACACGCTTCTGTTGAAGATAAGGAGGTTAGTTACAGCAACTTTGTTTTGTAGTCCAAATTAATTGAAAGCTATGACGCTTCCAGCAAACCCTGAAGACACTGACGTCGTGTGGCACCGTGAAGCCGATTCGACTGCTCATAAAACTGGAAACTAGTTTCTTTCCCTGACCTTGACAGCTTTTACATAACATAGACAGCGTGAATGCGAGGACCCCTCATTAACCACTGGATAGAGGAAGCAACGGGGTCCAAAAGAGATAGATATAACGCAGAAAGAGTAAGAGGGAGGCGTTTTCCGACTGTCACGACTCTCCTCCATAAATTCAGATAATCAGTGGCCTGCACGCCGTCCCAAATCTTTCACTTCCTTTGAGTAATTCATTTCTTGCTGACGGGTCTCATTCATTTAAAGCTGTGTGCGTGTGATGGTTATCTTGTTTAAAGGAAGTATTTTTCTCTCGCCTGCCTCGCTGAAGAGAAGCCCTCAATCTTGTTGCTATCTTGAGGACAAAAATCTCTGTGATTAGAAACGTGAAAACTCCTGCTCTGCTCCAGCATCCTCATCTCAACCAGACAGAGATTCATCTCAACCTCATTTAATCCTTCAAGCTTTTAGAAGACATTTCACCAGAGTGGATGTGTGACGTATGACAAGATACAAAAGTGTTCGATTCAGGATTTCTGAAGCACAAAACCAACCTGATAACCAAACAGCACAAAACAAACATACACATACTGTTCAAAGTTTGGCGTCAGTAAGAGTTTTTAAATGTTTTTGAAAGAAGTCTCTTATGCTCACCAAGACTGCATTTATTTCATCCAAAAATAATAACATATTATTAGAATTCAACTGTTTGTGTTTTTCATTTTTCTATTCCTAAAATGTACTCAAAAACACGAATGTACACATACAAACCACCCCATTCTATTCTATTCTATTCTCGTTGAATAAAAGTATTAATTTCTTTCTTTCAAAAAAATCTTACTGACCACAAATTTTGAACAGTAGTGTATATATATGCGCATAAACATAACACCCTCACAATTCTATTCTGTTCTATTTGTAGCCTAAAATATATTGACAAAACAATTCATTCATTCACAAATGCACATACACAGACCGCTACATTCTATTCTATTCTATTCTATTTCTACGATGTACTCAAAAACACAAATGTACAAAGCAGCACATTCTATTATGCTCTAAGCCTAAAATGTACTATAAAAACTGTACACAACCCCCGTTCTATTTTATTCTTAAAATATGTACTTAAAAAACAAATGTACGTACACAAACCACCACATTCTTTTCTATTCTACTCTACTCTATTCTTAGCCTAAATTGTACTCAAAAACACAAATGTATATACACAAACCACCACATTTTATTCAGCTCTCTTTCTATTCTATTCTATTCTATTTTATTCTTAGCCTAAAATGTCCTCAAAAACAAATATACCTACACAAACCACCACATTCTATTCTATTCTATTCCTAGCCTAAATGTACTTAAAAAAACTAATGTACGTACACAAACCACCACATTCTATTCTATTCAATTCTATTCTACTCTATTTTTAGCCTAAAATGTACTCAAAAACACAAATGTATATACACAAACCACCACATTTTATTCTACTCTCTATTCTATTCTATTCAGTTCAATTCTATTCTATTCTATTCCTAGCCTAAAATGTACTCAAAAACAAACGTATGTACACAAACCACCACATTCTATTCTATTCTATTCTATTCTATTCTATTCTATTCTATTCTTCTTAGCCTAAAATGTACTCAGAAACACAAATACACAAACATAAACTGCCACATTCGATTCTATTCTATTCCTAAAATGTTCTCAAAAACACAAATTTACATATGAAGCAGCACATTCTATTATATTCTAAGCCTAAAATGTACACAAACCGCATTATATTTTATTCTATTCCATTCCTAGCCTAAATGTACTCAAAAACACAAATGTATATACACAAATCACCACATTCTATTCTATTTCTATACTATTCCCATAGCCTAAAATGTACTCAAAAAACAAATGTACATACACAAACTACCACATTCTGTTCTATTCTACTCTATTCCTAGCCTAAAATGTACTCAAAAACAAATGTACATACACAAACCACCACATTCTATTCTATTCTAAAATGTGCTCAAACACAAATTTACATACACACAACCGAATTCTATTCTATTGTTAGTCACAAATAATGCCATGGATGTAAAGATACACACAAACAAGCAAATGCACAAACACAAGCTCACACAAAACACTTGAAACCAGTTGACCTTTCCATCTGTACATTATCATTACACAACAAATTTAGCTCTGCTGACATCAGGGATTCAGGAGATATTCCTGCCTCTGAACAGAGTCACATGTCAGGCCTGTAGGACGGGAAGAGCTGAGAAAACACGCTGAATTAACCGCTTTAAAGTGGCCTGCAATTTGCCAGGTGCAGCAATTACTTGTTTCTATGGCAACCAGGCAGGACAGTTTTCTATTTTTTCGCAGAATTATGAGAAGATGGGGTAACCTAAGACCGCCTGCATCTCCTCTGTTTTTGTAATTGCATATTCTACGTAGTCAAAGAGACCCCCCCCCAAAACTCATAATGAACCCCAGGCGCTGTAGCTAAATATAATTTGTTTTTCAAGAAAACTGATTGGCTTTCATGCCCTAAACTGTATAAAGAACAGTCAAATGCATCCATAAACCAATTTACACACACATGCAGATCTTTCTGCTCTGCTGAAGGCTGTTCACATGTTGTAAACTTAAATGTCACAGTAAGTTCGTGACCCACTTATTAAAACTTTCAGAACTGCTTGCACTTACAGGAACCACAAACTATTCAACCGAAAATTAAAGGTCAACAAACTGTTACATACCAGAACCTCCAGAAATATTCTTATAAATGTCATACAATGATGATATGTTTTATTAAAAAGCTTTGAGAAGAAAGGTCAGAGAGGAGAAGCGTTGGAGGTAGACAATAAAATGAACTAAACATAAGAAATAACATCTATTCTGGTTCACAATGTGGTGAAACAAATGGTTTAAAATGCATTATGTATGCATGCAGCTCTTCATTTAAATAGGTATCTTTATGGAAACTTTAATGCTCTGTAAATATATTTTAACTCTTTTTGTGGTATCAGATTGTTTGTATGTGTATCTGGGAAATCATTGGTTATTTTTGGGACAACAATGTTTTAAAGAGGAAATGGACCCCAACGAGGTCTGCTGATTTTGGTTGGGATGTTGTTTTCCAACTAGTCGTGCCTAAATGTTTGCGCGAGCAAGTTCTAAGTGTGGCACATGACAATGTTGCTGGGCATCTGGGCATAACTAAAACTTATCATCGGATTTTGTGTAATTTTTTCTGACCTGGCATTAAATCAGATGTAGCCCAGTATTGCTGTTCGTGTCACGTGTGTCAGGTCATGGGAAAGCCTAATCAAATTATTCTTCCTGCTCCTCTTATACCTATTCCTATCATAGACGAACCTTTTGCAAGAGTAATTTTGGACTGTGTTGAACCGGTGCCACGAACGAAGTCGGGACATGTCTATCTGATCACGCTTATGTGTACAGCTACACGTTATCCCGAGGCCATACCGCTGCGCTCGCTAAAAGCAAAGGTTACTGTAAAAGGCCTAATTACGTTCTTTTCTTCCTTTGGTTTTCCGAAGGTGATTCAAACGAACCAGGGGACTAATTTCTGTCTCTACTGTTTAAGCAGGTGCTGTCCCAACTGAAAATCAAACACGTTACATCTAGTGCTTATCATCCTGAGTCCCAAGATGCCCTGGAAAGGTTCCATCAAACCTTGAAGTCCATGTTAAGTAAATATTGCGCAGAGTCAGGGAAAGACTGGGATGAGGGATTGCCTTTATTGCTGTTTGCTGCCTGTGAGTCCGTTCAGGAGTCGCTGGGGTTTAGTCAAGCGGAGCTAGTTTTCGGACACACCGTGAGAGATCCTCGCAAAATGCTGCAAGAGAACTGGGTATCTGATCAGGAAGTGGAGTGCAACCTGCTGAATTACGAGATTTCATTTTGCGAGCGATTGTATAATGCATGTAAATTGGCTCAGACCATTTTGGAGAGTTTGCAATCAAAAATTAAAGAACGTTTTGATAGGAATGCAGTTTTTCATTCTTTCTCTGAAGGAGACAAAGTTTTGGTCTTATTGCTAGTTCAGGGTGCTGCCTTGCAGGCCAGATTCTCTGGACCATACATCATTGATAAAAAACTGAGTGTCACAAACTATATAGTTCGAACTCCTGAACGATGGAGGAAGATAATGCATGTAAATTGGCTCAGACCATTTTGGAGAGTTCGCAATCAAAAATTAAAGAACGTTTTGATAGGAATGCTGTTTTTCATTCTTTCTCTGAAGGAGACAAAGTTTTGGTCTTATTGCTAGTTCAGGGTGCTGCCTTGCAGGCCAGATTCTCTGGACCATACATCATTGATAAAAAACTGAGTGTCACAAACTATATAGTTCGAACTCCTGAACGATGGAGGAAGACTCGTCTGTGCCATGTAAATATGTTGAAGCTGTATGTAAGCCGGGAAGAGGATTCGGAGTCAAAAAGCTCTGTTATCACCCCTGTAGCTTCTGTTGTTGTTGTTACCTCTGACAGTGGTCCAGATGAAGATGGGTTAAATAGAGTCCACTAGTTTCGAGTGGCAGATTAAATAATTCCAAAGTTTTGGAGGATCTGAACTCACATTTGAGTTGCATTTGTCTGATGATCAGCGAACTGCTATGGTGGAGTTAATTAACTCTTTCTTATGTTTGTTCTCAGATGTCCCATCCCGAACGCAGGTGCTGAAACACGATATTGACGTATGTGACCATCCGCCATTTAAGCAAAGTGCTTACCAAGTGAATCCTTCCAAACGGAAAGTTATGGAAGAGGAGGTAAAGTACCTGGTGGAGAATGGTCTTAGTTTTAGAATGGAGTTCACCATGCTTAATGTAAAGTAAATGCCGTGACGAAACCAGATTAGTTTCCCCTCCTGCTTATGGAGGATTGTATTGATAAGGTAGGCTCTGCACGCTTCGTCACAAAACTAGATCTATTAAAGGGGTATTGGCAAGTCCCCTTGACGGAGTGTGCTGCCAAGATATCTGCTTTTGTTACGCCGGATGATTTTCTCAATTATACAGTGATGGCGTTCGGGCTGCAAAATGCTCCCGCCACCTTTCAGCGCTTAATACATAAAGTGTTAGGTGGAGTGTCAAAGTGTAAAGCTTATCTAGACGATATCGTTGTTTTTTCGGACACACGAGGCATGGCGGCGATTAAGATCGCACATGCATCTAGCGGACGGGTGGGAGACGGGCTCGCCCTTTCTCTGCCTCTCTCCCTAGATCCAGCGCTCTCTCTTGGAGTTCTGGAGGGAGTGCGCAGGGATGGGGAACCCCTTTCTGGCCAGGTTGAGTGCATTTTTGGACCTGATTTCCATTCTCGACGGCTCTCCGTGGGAGATTCCCATCAGGAGGGATCTCCCTCTCTCAGGCGGGGCCTTCCCCCCGCCCGGAGTATTGGAACTTTGGGTGTGGCCCCTGAGGGGGCACAGCTCATAGGTTCCGGTCTCTCAACTGAGGTTGTTGAGACCATACTCCAGTCCAGAGCTCCCTCCACGAGGAAACTGTACTCCTTGAAGTGAACCTTCACTTCTTGATGCGGCAACCGCCAGCTCGACCCAGTTAACTGCCCAGTTGGTTCGGTGCTGGAGTTCTTGCAGGTACAGTTCTCCGTAGGGTTATCCCATTCCACCTTGAAGGTTTCCATGGCGGCCCTAGCTGCTTACCACGCCCCTCTTTGTGGTCGGTCTTTCGGGAGAGACCCACTAGTTACATGTTTCCTCCGTAGTGCGCTGAGGCCTCCGTCCAGAGAAGCTTATACTAAGTGGTGGATCAGGATGCTATTCCATAGCTTTGAGTCCGCTGATCTCCCCTCTCCCTTGGGGGTCAAGGCTCACTCCTCCAGAAGTTGGCCTTCAGGACGCTGCAGGATGTCCACCCCGCTTACTTTGTCAGGTTCTTACCTGCATTCTGCGCCACTCCTGGCTCTCTTTCTCTCGCCTTAGCTGTGCTTTTCCACATTAGGCAGGGATTTGTAAGTCTGGCGGTGTGGGCATACTCGTTCCCATAGCGTTTCGACGCAGCTCGCGTTCCTAATGGGGAACGTCTCTAGGTTATGCATGTAACCATGGTTCCCCGAGGGAACGAGATGCTGCGTCTCATTGCCATACTTCCGGCATCCCTGCGAGCGCTTCCTTCATTCGACCAGAAGTTGCCACTGTATCCACTGCACGTGCTTTTAAGCTGCCTGGTCTCTACGTCACCCCGCCCGTTATGTCTCGCCCATCCATTGGACTGATTACACACGTGATTCAGAGCGTGGTCACGCGGAAGGCGTTTTCGTAGCGTTTCGACGCAGCGTCTCGTTTCCTCGGGGAACAATGGTTGCATGCGTAACCTAGAGACGTTTATGGTTATATAGATGGAAAACTGTTTTGCAGTTGGAAAAGACTGTAAACCCCAAACAAATGGGGTAAATATGTACAAGCTCTACAGGAAAATAGAGCATTTTGTCAAAAACAATGCATTTCTGCAAACATTTATTGACAGATACTCAAGCTCAAGACAGATACTCAGATACTCAAGTGACAGCTGTAGATAATGTATATGGCTAAAATAACCTAAGGAGAACAGACCACAAACAACAAACTTCTAACAAATGCTACTATTGTGCATATTTCTATTGAAAAATAATAATTATAAACCATACTATCAACATAATCAGCAGCACCCAAGCTGCTCTCCAGCATAATTTGAGTCACATAATCACCAGCACTTAACTTATTTGATTAGTTACCTAGAAATAGTACAGATTTTTTTTTTTTTTTTGAAAGCTACAATGTTCCTTCATTTTACATTGTTTTGAATTTTAGAACTTTTTTCCAGGTTTAAATTAGATTTTAAACCCCCAGTCATAGATTCCCAGCCTGAATTAAAGCCTACTGCATCATATTTGATATACAAATTCCTCTATAAAAAATGTGCCTTTTGTTGTTTGATTTATAGTTCAAACTTTTTTTTTTTACCAAGTAAATGTCCCCCTTGTGGTTGTGGTTCACGCGTCTTTTTGTCGTGAAATCTTTACTGATTTTTGTAAATGTAAGAATATCTTTTATATTGTTAGTAATATTTCAATATGAACACTTGCTGAACTGAAGCAACTTAGGTTTACTTGATTATGCAGACATCATTTTGTAGAAAAATCATGTTAAAATGTATTAAATATGATTACCAGGCTTTTCAGGAACATTTACTTGTACATCTCTCAATCATCAGTGTATTGCATTGCATTATATGATTTCAAACTACAGAGATTTGATCATAAGACTAAGCATCTAAAAATCATATTACTAGAGATTAATGGGTGATATAGAGTGGGGACTGATATGTATATGCATTTTATGCAAGTAGTCTGTTATACTGTGAATATCTCATTGATTTACATTAAATCAGAATTTAATCTTTTTGGCCATAAAAATATCAGCATTTGCACCAATTTGCACACTTTTGCTCAATTTGGGCTTCTGAATGTTTTTCCTCCTCCATATTCTCACTATACTATACAAGCCATAAAAGCCTGAAGCATCAAATATGATACTCCACACATATGCAGTATTTGTCCTGCTGGTGTCACATCATCACCTCATCATCTAGAGGAGCTCTAAAAGGACTAGAGGGCCAAACATGTGTCACAGACACACCTGCTGCCCAGTACGTTCTGTTCCAGTGGGCGTAATGCTGAGCTCTGCTGCCACCTAAAGACAGAAGGCTTGACATTGTACACATTGAGTATCTGTAGGTGTTGTGTGAGGGTGAGTGAGGGGGATTTTATAACAGGCTTTTCTTACCAACTAATGCTGTGAGGTTTTTCAACATCGTCATCACGGGTGACGCCATCATTGCCCCTGCAGTGCCCCGTTATGTGCCATTGTGTATTTGTCTTTCATGAAGGATTCTCCTTTCGTCATACAACTTGTGCTTCAACCTGTGAAGATATATAACTTTTGATTATTTGTGTGTGTGTAAAGCTACAGTAGGTTTCCATGTTTATGATCAAAGGACAAATTATGCACAATTAAACACCATATGAAGCCATAAAAGGTGGGCAACGAACACTCTCACATGTCTGTCACGTTCTTGATGCCGTTGTGCTTTTCAATCAGCATCGAGCTCACAGTGAAAATGAGGAGCTGCGTAAACAAATATGAAATAGATGCAAAGCTAAACTGACAGTTCAACACACACACACACACACACACACACACACACAGATGAGAAGCACAGGGGGAATTTAAAGCGATACTGACAGCTCTGCTGAGAGAGAGACTAAGCTCTTCAGTGAGTCATTACAATCCCTGTATATTAAGGAGAAACTACCTTTTTTTT
>NW_015635063.1:933658-942606 GCF_001515625.1 Sinocyclocheilus rhinocerous
ACACACACACACACACACACACACACACAGATGAGAAGCACAGGGGGAATTTAATGTGAAACTGACAGCTCTGCTGAGAGAGAGACTAAGCTCTTCAATGAGTCATGGCAATCCTTGTATATTAAGGAGAAACTACCTTTTTAAACTGACACAATAGCAAGAGACAATTACATAAGCATTTCAGCTGAAAACACAACATGCTTTCTTATGTGTAATAGTTTTTACTTTAACAGGCCGTGCCTCTTCACAGGGCCATTTCTGGGCATTTTGGCACCCTAGACAATTGGTCCCTATTGGTAATTCTAATGCTAATCTCAAGATGTATTAAATGAAAAATAATATACAATTAAAATAGACATTATGACATTAGAGTCTACATTTTTTTTGTTTACTTTTGTCTAAATAAAATTAAGTACATTCAATTAATAAATTACCAAAAAAAAACAAAAACATCATTGTTATATATCAATACGCTGCATTTCAATTTGGCAGAATTTGCCCTATTATATGAACAAAGTAAATGTTTGACTAATATTCCAAATATGTTTTCAACTTTCAATGTTTAATTTAATTTCATATAAAATTTAATACAACAGGAATCAGGGATTGATGTATTTTATTCACAGATTCTTAATGCTACATTATTATAGTTAACTAAAAAATATGTATATACTGTATATATATCTTGTTACATGAAATAAAATAAACGTTATCTAAAATAAAACTAAAATAAATAAATAAACTTATTGTATTTCTGCTAGTTGTGAAGGAAACATGTCTCAATTTCATTTAAAGTAATAAACAGAAAAAAAAATTGAAAAACAAACTAATTAAAAACTAGACATATAAAAAAACAAAAAAAACAAATAAAAAAAATCAAACAGACTTTAACAAAAATGAAAATGGAAAATATAAAAATAAAAACTATAATAGTGTCTCAATGATACTAAAATAACACTGCTTTATGGAAATCATCACTATTTTACTAAATCACACATTACTAAGTCATATTTTCTGATGCCCTCATTCTTTAAAAAATATGCCTATATTTACTAAATATTTGTATTTCTGATCATGGCTTTCTGATAACATTTGAAAAAAAAAAAAATTCATCTCGTGCTAATATTCAGGCACTTAAATATAATTAAAACGAAAAAAAATTATAAAATGAGGTGTTATTATGTTGGTGTTAACGGGGGTGTTGGTGGATACACTATACAACTTCCTTACTTATGCCTAGAAACGCCCTGTTTTTTTTCAAAAATTTGTACTTTAAAATGTTTTATTTTGGAAGGCACTTAAGGCTAAATATATTCAATATTCTACATTGTAAATAATTAACACGTATATGTAGCTGCTTACTACTAGTGGGAGGGACATATTGATTCTAAAGAGCATCTGATTGGACAAAAATCTGTCAAGTGCAACATGAGTCATCGATGTTTTACTCCATTTTACTTCAAGAGAAAGACAGTAAAAAAAATCTAGTAAAGAATTTTGAAATTGTTTATGCGTAGACTATCACTATGACCTTGCACATTTGCTAGCAATCTTTCCCTCAAATCAGAGAGCTCAGGCCTTTCATGATGTGCAGTACAGTGTGTTTCAGCGTTTCCTAAAATAAGCTGAAAATGGGTCGCTGGTTATTCCAGCGGCTAATTCTGCTGAGCGGAGGAGAAGAGGATAATCCCTCGCTGTCCTGCTGAGAGAAAAGCCCATTTTACAGCGAAATGTGAATGGCACAGGAGAGCATCTGTGGAGAGCTGATAAGACACACACACACACACACACACACACACACTGAACACAGGCAGGGAAAAAAAGCGAGGATGACAGAGGGTAGAGTTCAGAGGTCACTGGTAATGGCGTATTAACACTAGACATTGGTGGTGTGAGAGAGATGAAAGCCCAGAGAAAAATTGCTCAGATGTTGCTCTTTCATTGCTCAGGAGATGTAATGGTGTTATCAATTACGGTATCAACTTTGCCTCAGATGTTTCTCCTAAAATGAAAAGTAAAATACACTCAAATGAGACAATTACTGACACATGGTATACTTTTAGAAAAACAAAGGTATAAAAGCAGCTTTGTACCTTATTTATCCCTGAAAGAGTACACAAGTATATGCCTAAAATGTACATATTAGTACCTAAATGGTACATATTGGTATCTTTTGAAAAGGTACTTCCCCAGTAACAGCTTTTGTACCTGTTTTCTGAGAGTTTATCAGTATCAGTAAGTTCAGATCAGATCATATGATCTTGGAAGAATTTAATGAGAATTGTTTGAATGCATATAGAGATATCTGACTTTGCAGACTTGGCATTTTAAGAAACCTGAGCACAGTTTGAGACATTAATGAGAAATCGAGGTGATTATCAGGCCTTTTCTCTCAAGAGAAACACGAGGAGCACATAAGAGAAAACTTTGTCTCAGAATTTATATATATTTTTTTTGCAAGTTTTAAATAAATACAATTTTAAATAAATACTTGTTTATTACGAGTTTTTTTGAAGTTGTAAATAAAACATTATTATACAAGAAAATATTATTTTAGTCTTTCTACTTCAAACTTCCACATTTAATTCAGTTACTTGCTAACAAATTTCACAAACAATCACAAATAAACAGAATTTTCTGAGTAAAAATGGTTTCAAAGTCATTTTTATTTATTTGTTTATTTGTTTTTATTTTATTAGTTTTTTTTGCACAGGGCATGCAGTGACATGCTTTTATGACTCCGTACATAGATACAAAAGCAAAAAAGAATAAATATGAATAAATAAATAAAAACGAGACATAGAATTATGTAGAAATGTTATAGAACAATGTAGAAAATTTTATAAAAAAAAAAACAAAACAAAGGAAACTCAAGAGGAACATATTCATATAATGTGAGTCACAACTCTGAGCATGTAAATAGCTGCTTACGTCACGGCTTCTGACAATTCCTGTCAGCATCTTGTGTCTGGACTTACTGGCACTCTTTGTTATGGCCGGCAAACCAAACTTACCAACAATGATGTCTTTGGATACTTAAACCTCAGGTAAAAATAACTGAATGTCACTGCATTAAAGATACAGAATACTGAAAACACACGGGAAAGCTTCTTTCTGTAAAACGCTGTCTTTGAAAAGTGTTCTTAGGCTGTTTTCCTTAAAAGTAAATGCCTCTTGCTTTGATATTTTGTTAAATAATACAGTGACATTCAGATATTTTAAGTGCATCTTAAACGTCAAAACACTTTTTGGGGCCACTGAACCATTTTCACATTAATATACAGTACACATTAAAACATAAATACTTTAATTTAATTTAGACTAGTTTAACTAAATATTCTGTGTCTATAGACTACTGTACAGTATATCTTCACTCAAAGAATATTCTGGTCACAGTATTTGATGCTCCTGCATGTTGGAATAAAAAAAGTCCAGGTTACATGAAAACGTAAAACAGAGCAGCTACTCTGACGCCTGTCACTCACACTGGATCCTGACTGAAACCCCTTCAGCATAGTGACATCTGAAAGACGCAAATAAGACTATAAAAGATACATCTTGAGAGGAACTGAAGGGATTTCAGAAGAGCAAACGGAGAGGCAAAGAAATGTGACGCGTGACAAGAATGGAGGTGACGTCTAAAAGGACACAGAGAGATTGGATGTGTGTATTTTAATCGTGTGCGTCACACATTCATGGCATTCCTGTATGAAGTGGGTGTGTCTTTGATGTCACAAGTCTCTAGGGTTTCCTGTCTTCTGATTGGCTACAGCACACGCCAACGTTACGCCACCTCTTCTATTGGATGATATGTCCTACTGACTCACTGCCATATGCTAATACACGTTTATGTTAATTGCTCATGCAATCTTCCCACCAACAAAACAGCTTGTATTTACATTTAATTTGCATGGAATTTTATTGGTTGGAAGTAGCGGTCAGTCAATTGGATCATATTTTTTTTTATTTTACAGGCCACAAAATCAAATAATAATATGATATGATAATATGATGATTCAAATCATCAGAAGGACAGACATTATAATGATGGGATGTATGTAGGCTACACAAGATATATAAACAAACATATAAAGCAAAAGTATTAAAAATATCGAATATTCTCGTGCTTTTGTCTGTAACCATGAATAGTGATTGATCATGAGATTAAAAAACACTGAATGGGACGAGGACTCAACGATCAAATGTGGGCTGTGACTATTCATGGTTGCCATGCCGACACTAATTGTGCATGCTAGCATGAAGCCCATTGTAAATAGCTGGAGAGGATGTTAATGTGAGGGTTAGTTAATCGCTGTGGACAGCTATCATCGCACATTAGAGCAGCCGAGAGGCGGCCAAGAGGCCTTTTTGTGCACAAACTGTGCAGAAGGGCAACATTTCCATTTTAGGTCAAGGACCTTTGTTGCAGTAATATAAAATGAGCTTGCTTGATATGTTAACTAAAAAACAAACAAACAAACAAAAATACTAATTGGCTATAAAAGTTTCTTGATATTCTTAAACAGAATTTTAGGGCATCAAAGACGTGCTTCCTGATGCAAAAGCTTTAGACTCAAAGATAAACCTCATTTTGACCAAAATCTATAAGAGAAATGCATGCATGCTTCATGAAGAAAGCAAATGCACTGAAAAATATCCATTAATATGGCACAATGAAATCTGTTTTATTTTTTTCCAAATTCCATTTTTTTCCGTTATCATTTTTCTGGATTCCGTACTTTTTTCTTTTTTCTTTTTTTTTTTAATGACTTTTCAGATTTTTCTAGTTTTAATGGTTAAATTAAATTTTATTCATCAAAAAGCATGTCTCTCTTCCTTCGGCTTGCTCCCTTTATCAGGGGTCGCCACAGCAGAGTGATCCGCACAACTGATTTGCCACATGTTTTACGCCGGATGCCCTTCCTGCCGTAACCCAGCCCTGAGAGTGCACTAACTTTTGCAACCCCATTATCAAAAAGCATGTCTAATTAATTGAAATCATGAAACATACAATATTAAACAGCAATTTATGAAAAGTTTAACAAAAATTACATTTTTAAGGACCTATAAAATGTTTTATTTTTTCAATTTTTTTATTTTTACCAAATTCTGGTTTTCCATTAAGTTTCTGGATTTCATTTTAATGGTTCCATTAAAAATGAATAATCAAAAGCATCTATAATTAATTGATTTTATAAAAAAATACTAATTTATTATTATTTTATTTATTTCTTTTTTTTTTCCAGAAATACTGTGTTGTGTATTTATATCTTTCTGCTAAATAAATTCTGGTAAATAATATTTCTGGTAAATATTGCTTTAAAAATAATGTTTTAATTATAATTATATTGTTAGTAGTAGTAGTAGTACTATCATAACATTAAGTAATATTTCTGTTAAGGTTTCTTCAAGTTAAACCGAACTTTTATTTTGACGGGTTGCTGTGAAGACCTTTAAGTTTCTGTTTGTATATATAACGATAGTTTTACTCAAATGAAACGGTAAAATACTCATGAAGTGACTCTCAGAGCAGTTCTAGAGATCATGTTCATGTGCTCATGTAGTATATAATTGACTGTTTTTATTTAAATGTGCTGACCTATGTTTGATTTGTCCATCCAAGATTCGGCAAATTCCGTGACATTCCGCGTCATACAGTAAATTTAGTTTTTATGACTGGATTCTATGATTCCGTCCATGTTTTTCGTATCACAGAAATCATAGGGCCCTACATTAAAAATAACAGACAGCAAAAAAATGCTGATTATAAATACATAATTTAATACTAAAAAGTATAAGTTACATTTTAATACAATGGACCCAGTATTGGTGTACCATGCATTTTTAGACTTAGAGTATCACTAAGTCTAAACTGCTAACATTAAACTCTAATGCAAATCAACTGTGAGCAGAATCCACCCTGCATTTCATGCAAGAAGCCCTATTTGTGAGCTGCCGTCTATGTAAAGTGTTCCAAATCAGTCACTTTTGTCTATATAGGCTGCAAATGGCAAAGCGGCTCACTGTTGTGGAACAGAGCTATAGAGTCAGAAACACACTCCATGATTCATGCTCTCGCACACACACAAAGACACTGAAATTATCTCTTTTTCTGCCCAGCAGGGAAACCCACTTATTCATCCCCATGGCAACCACAAGAATGGAAAAAGATGCCCGTGATGTCTAAAAGAGAAATGGCCTGTCAAAAGTCAGCCATTTCCTTGTACCGCGTGCAGCTCAGGATTCAGTGTTACTTTGTCTCACACTGACAGGTTAATCTGGCCAAACACGTAGCTGGAATCAGCATACATGCATGATTACAACACATTTGAGCTTGTATCAATGATTATACATACATGGGTTTGTATAAACCTCATACAGGACAAATAAACTGTGCTGATCCACGGTCTCAAGCCAACATGAAACGTAAAATGCAACCCATTTTACTTGTGCAATATGACGTATTTCTGAGGGATACTGAACATTAAATAAGAGAAAAAATAATTCATCAGGAATTGATTGGCTATGGATGGAGGGGAGGGGTTGAAAAGAGAGAGATTTATTACATTAGATGAAAAAAAAGTTGTGGTGAAGCAAATTTGATAATGTTTTTTTTTTAGCACAGATGAATAACGTAATAAGGGGCAGGGCCATTCATATCAGACACATTTTAGCATTAAAAAAGCATCGAGATGTACTGCAAATGAACTGAACAATATGAGCATAATATGAAATTATATTAACTCCCACGCATTGTTGCTAATATAAACACACAAGAGAGTTCTGCAGTGATGATATATTTTATAAGTCAACATATACGTTAACATCACCCTGGTTCCCTTGACAAAATGCCAATAGGATGTTTCCATTGGCTTATGGCTTAATGCCAATAGGATTTTTCCATTGGCTTATGGATTATTGCAGAAAATAAGCTCTGTAGTCAACAACTGTTTATGATTTCAGGTGGTGAGAAGTGAAATTTCATGGGCAAAAAAAGGTTAATTATCTATAGTCAATAGTGTAATGATGTATGAAGCACAGCTCACGCAGAAGTCACTTTTTTCTGTTGGTCAACGTGGTGAATTTGCATGAACATGATGTGAAATCTGCAGTGGGAAAACTTTCGTCCTCACACCAAATTCCCAATCACATGGATTCCTACTAAAATGATTGGATTTCGTCCAACAGTGGTAAATGTTACTGCCTTACACATTTTGTTCATCATAATAACCTTCATACCTGGACACAACATTTATGAATTTTGAAGCCTAAATACAATCATCAGAAGTAAATGCTAAAGTTAGGCCTACAGCCAACGAGGCTGTGAAAGCGACTATAGTTTTCCTGTTCGGTGTGATGACGTTTAATATCCTCGATACTCTCTGTAGTCCCATTTAGCCACTTGTTAGCAACCGCCTTAAAAAGATATGCAAAGTGGGGTATTACTGATGTATTTTATGTCATTGAATAAAAAAATAAAATATCTCGAGCTTGTGTTAATCACTGACCTTATTTCAGGCATTTACCAAAAATCCATTCAATAAACCCACTGACTTTGGGACAATTGATTTCTGGGTTTTAAGACTCATTCCTGTAGCACTCTATAATGCTTGTCCATAACAAGTAAATATGCTAATACCATGGCCGTAGATTCATCTGACGGATCCATTGGTTTACAAACAAAATTGAAAGTATTTTTAACTTGAAACAATTTATACTCTTAAAAATAAAGGTTCTTTATTGGCGATGATTCCATGAAGACCTTTTTACATTCATGTAATCTTTCCATTGCACAAAAGGTTCTTTATAGTGGAAAAAGGATCTTTAGAATATTAAAGGTGACATATCACGAAAATCTGACTTTTTCCGTGTTTAAGTGCTATAATTCAGTCCCCGGTGCATCTACCAACCCAGAAAATGTGAAAGTTTAACCAAGTAATTTTTTTTTTGCAAAGCCTTCTACTGCAAGCTTGTGAAAAAGCGTGATGTAGAAAGGGGATCTTATTATAATTCGCCAAGCGGCAACGGTGTACCAGTTCTAACGCCATTGCGAAAGTTTGAGCAAAGCATGCTAACTGTTGTGTCTTTGGCTGCACTGACCAGCACAGAACACTAGAGTCCCAGCCTCAGAGGAGACAAGACAGCAGTGGATTTATTGATTTATTTACTACTCTGTAGTCAACAACTGTTTATGATTTCAGGTGGTGAGTAGTGAAATTTCATGGGCAACATTTTTTTAATTATCTATAGTCAATAGTGTAATGATGTATTAAGCACAGCTCACACAGAAGTCACTTTTTTCTGTTGGTCAACGTGGTGAATTTGCATGAACATGATGTGAAATCTGCAGTGGGAAAACTTTCGTCCTCACACCAAATTCCCAATCACATGGATTCCTACTAAAATGATTGGATTTCGTCCAACAGTGGTAAATGTTACTGCCTTACACATTTTGTTCATCATAATAACCTTCATACCTGGACACAACATTTATGAATTTTGAAGCCTAAATACAATCATCAGAAGTAAATGCTAAAGTTAGGCCTACAGCCAACGAGGCTGTGAAAGCGACTATAGTTTTCCTGTTCGGTGTGATGACGTTTAATATCCTCGATACTCTCTGTAGTCCCATTTAGCCACTTGTTAGCAACCGCCTTAAAAAGATATGCAAAGTGGGGTATTACTGATGTATTTTATGTCATTGAATAAAAAAATAAAATATCTCGAGCTTGTGTTAATCACTGACCTTATTTCAGGCATTTACCAAAAATCCATTCAATAAACCCACTGACTTTGGGACAATTGATTTCTGGGTTTTAAGACTCATTCCTGTAGCACTCTATAATGCTTGTCCATAACAAGTAAATATGCTAATACCATGGCCGTAGATTCATCTGACGGATCCATTGGTTTACAAACAAAATTGAAAGTATTTTTAACTTGAAACA
>NW_015635063.1:943465-983741 GCF_001515625.1 Sinocyclocheilus rhinocerous
CTGCACAGACGAGCACAGAACACTGTTTAGAGTCCCAGCCTCAGAAGAGACGAGAGAGCGGTGGATTTATTGATTTATTTACTGTATATTACACTGCTGCCACACAGATCTACCATAAACATACAATTTCTTTCCCAGCTGTTTACCTTCACAGACATAACCGACTGTTTTTGTAACTCATGTGTGTTTTTAACATAAACTTGTGTGTATTTGACAGTTTAAGCGCAATAAGACATGAAAGAGAAGTTTAGTTCTCACATGCCACGTGACAGACGCTTTCTGTGCATGTGCTTTGGATGTGTGCGCTCAGAAAACCACATATCAGAAGTTTAAAATGATTTTATGCGCTTAAAACGCATGATTTCAGTGTAATAGACATGATAATCAAAATCAAACACGTTTTTTTAGCAGAGTATCTGAGGTACCAGCTGTAAAGACAGCCCTTTTCTGGAAAAGGGGGGCGGGGAGCAGCATCTCATTTGCATTTAAAGAGACATGCACGAAAACAGCGTGGAGTCTGCTTCCATTCAAAATAGGCATTTTCAAAATGATATAATAAATGATATGTGGGGTGTTTTGAGCTGAAACTTCACAGACATATTTTGGGGACACCTGAGACTTATATTACATATTGTAAAAAGGGGCATAATAGGTCTCCTTTAAAATGTTCTTTACACTAAGAAAAAAATGGTTATTTTAAGAACTGTTCACTGAAAGGTTCTTTGGGGAACCTAAAATGGTTCTTCTGTGGCATCACTGTGAAAATCTCCTTTTGGAACTTTATTTTTAAGAGTGTAATGCCCAAAAATGCTGAAAAAAAGTGCTATTTTAACAGGCAATGCGTCCATCTAGCGCATGTTTACAATCATCGATAATTCAAAAAGCAATTTGTGAACTGCCCCTAAAACCAGTAAACAGGGTCAATTTTTATTTAATATTGACATTAAACATGCTCTAGGACAGCTGTGCCATATTATTTGAAGAAAACATGGGTGACCTTCTGACGTAGAACATTATGACAATCATCTCTCTGTTTCGCACCTCCTCTCGCTGCATTTATCTTCCTCCACCTCAGTCACCCACCTCTCTTTTTCTGGGTGGTGATGGGGCAGAACAGTATTGACAGCCCCTCCACGGCCCACTGGTCAAGAGTGAGCGCTCGACGCCCCTCATCTCCCACTTCCACAGGCCAGAGGAGGGTTGTCATAGAAACAGACCATCCGAGGTTAAAGATCCGGACGGAGTATGTGTGCGATTCCTCCGGTGTTTCTCTCTGCAGGTTGGCCCGCTGAAAAATTGGGTCACCCCTGAACCCTGATTGTGGCATTAACATTTACCCACACAGACAGGTGGGTTGAGGGTGTTCTGAGTGGCTGCTAGATGATTGCTTACTGGCACATTTCGTAAAGAGCCAAAGTCTTTATGCACTCGGATCTCTCCTTCAATGCCTTTTGGGAGTTTTATGATCCACCAGGTGAAAATTGTACATCAATCTTGCTTCACATACACTGTTCAAAAGTCTGGGGTCAGTATGATTTTTAGTTATTTTATTAATTAAAAAAAATGAAGTAGTGCTGTCAAAACGATTAATTGCAATTAATTGCATCCAAAATAAAAGTCTTTGTTTATATAATACATGTGTGTGTGTGTGTGTGTGTGTGTCTTTATATATACATGATAAATATACACTGTACACACACATATATTATATAAACAAAAAACTTTTATTTTGGATGTGATTAATCGCGATTAATCGTTGCCCAGCACTAGTATTTATACTACATGTGTGTGTACTACTGTGTATATTTATATGTATATATAAATATACACACATACATGTATATATTTAAGAAATATTTACATGTATATATATTCAACTTTTTGTATGATTTATATCAAATATAAATATATTACGTATATTTCTTAAATATATACATGTATGTGTTTATATTTATGTGTACATGTAAATACACAGTACACACGTGCATTATGTAAACACAAACTTTTTATTTTGGATGTGATTAATTGTGATTAATCGATCTGGGCACTAAAATGAATACTTTTATTCAGCAAGGATGTATTAAATTGCTCAAAAGTGTTAGTAAAGACATTTGTAATGTTACAAAAGATTTAGATTTCAAATTATTTAAAATAAAAAAATTATCAGGGTTTGCACAAAAATTTTAACAAGTACAACGGTTTTCATCATTGATAATCATCAGAAATGTTTCTTGAGCAGCAAATCAGCATATTAGAATGATTTCTGAAGAATCATGTGACACTGAAGACTGGAGTAATGATGCTGAAAAGTCAGCTTTGATCACAGGAATAAATTACATTTTAAAATATATTCAGATAGAAAACAGTTATTTTGAATTGTAATAATATTTCACAATATTATTGTTTTTACTGTATTTTGATCAAATGCATATAGCCTTGGTGAGCAGAAGAGACGTCTTTCAAAAAGAAAGTCTTACCGACTTCAAACTTTAAATGCTAGTTTAACTATGCTGAAAATGAATTACTCCATTAATAGCTATAATTGCATCATGCAGATTTTTTCATTCCTTTTCCAAAAGAATGTCAGAGCAAACTGGAGATGCTGAAAACTTAACTGGTTAAAGGTCTATTCAGATCCTTAGCCCTAAATATAGTGACTGACCACTAACAAGAAAGAGTGAAAAGCTACGTTATACTGAAGTAAATGTGTTTTTACGTAACCCTCCATGTTACACAAAATGGATGTTAAAAGTGCGTCACACACTCCCCCACATGACTGCGGCCGTCCGTGAGTCTCGCCACCCAGACGCGCCTCTTTCAGATGATAAATGCCTTTGTGCTCCGCCGTTAAACATCTCTCTATTGTCTTTATGATTATGGCCGCACAGATAACAGCAATATTTCTGTTCATTGGCTTCCCTCTGCTTAGCGTCGGTGTGGTCATTAATATTGTCAGGATGGCTGATAGCGACCCCACAGCCATTTATCAAAGCAAAAACTCACTAATCATATGCACATACGACCTGAGCATTAATATCACTACAGCTGCAAAACTGACAGCAGAGGAAAGCCCAATGCAGAGAGATCTTCAGCTGACCTTGAGACTGCATCTCTGCGTTTATCTCTGGGAGACTGCAGAACGGGGTGGAAACAAGATGTGACCACACATACTGCTGTATATATGCTGATTGCACTTAAAGTGCTGTCTATTTTCTTAATGCATGAGCTTAAAGTGAACAATTCATCCATGCATGTGTTTCATTTTTAAATTTTGTTTTGATCTCATTACTTATATACAACTCCATCTTCCAGAGCAATGGCAGACTTCTCTCTGGTGTCTTCTGGCAAATTTCTCCAATCATATTGTCCACTTAAACTCCGCCCCTTTCTTAAAATTGACTACAAACTTGAAATTCAGATCTGCCTGCATCCAATCAACAACCAATGGACAGAACCAAATCCCCACCCTACATTTTTTGCTTTTTATATAATCTATACTTGGATGTAGGGCTGCACGATTATGACAAAAATCATAATTGTCGATTATTCCCTTGAAATTGTAATTGCGATTATTAATTATGATTATCACAATTTACATTGAATGATGTTTATACCATTGTTTGATGCAACTGCATGCCGTATTTTTATATGAAAATAAACAAGCTGAAAACACTCTAACTGAAAAACTTTAGTGCTTTTCTATAGTATTAAGCCTCAAATGTCAAATATACATCGGATTGGTTTCTTCTTTAAATTATAAAAAAAAGTAAAAATATGAATGGTATTATAGTGTTATACTAAAACTAAAATTAAAACAATGGAAAACCCCTTAAGATAACATGTAGAAAGAAAAAAAACGCATCTTAAGCACACAGAATAACTTAAGTGGACTTTGAACGATTAATTGCTGCTTTGAACAATTACGTAATTGTGGCATCCATAATTGTAATCGCAATTAGAACAATTTGATTAATTGTGCAGCCCTACTTGGATGTATGGAAGCTTGTTTCTGCCACAGAATGAAAAAAAAGGTAATTGCAACTTACATTCTCACAATTCGGACTTTTTTCCCATTTTTTTTTTCTTAGAGACAGCATCTTGCAATTCTGATATAATTACGAGAAAAAAAATTTGAGATACTGTAATCAACATTGCAAGAAATAAGGTCAGAACTGTTAGATGAATAGTAGCAATTACCTTTACATTTTTTATTCCATGGCAGAAAAAAAATTGTGAAATGTAAATTAAAAATTGTAAGAAGAAAAGTCAGAATAGTTTGATGTAAACTCTGAAAAAAAGTCAGAAATTTGAGAAAAAAAGTCTGAATTGTGAGAGATATATATACTGTATATATATATATATATATATATATATTCCATGGCCCTTCATATGGATACTTCAGTTTCATCGCAACTTTAAAAATATCCATATGCTACTGGAAGATAAAAAAAACAGCTTAAACCAGCCTAAGCAGGTCTGGTTTGAACTAGCTTGTCAACCAGCTAAACCACATGCTTAGTCAGGCTAGACAAACATTTTAAACCAGTAAATGCTAGTTTAGGCTGCCTTAAAAAAAATTAAAAAAATAGGCAGAGGACTGGTGTTTAGTTTGTTTCCAGATCTTATTAGAATCTCCATCAATCAATCCATCTGCTACGACAGGTAGGTAAGCAATGTTTGGCTAATTTGTTAAAGCTAATCATCTATTTAATTAGTGACAGGTAAACAGGACAAGCAACCAGATACTAATTACCTGTTCACAGATGCATAGTGATATGGCTGTATTACATTAGAGTCAAATGGCTCTACAGAATTAACTAGAGTTTTATATTTTCAAAAAAAAAAAAATATGAGTGGTAGCCTACTTGCCTAGACAAAAGTCACTTCAATGATGCCAGAATGTTGCTTGTAGGGCCGTATGACGAAATCCATGAAATGTACTGTATCAAGCGTAATGTCATATAATTTGACGGAAGTTTTATGAATAAATCAAAAGTAAGGCATACACACTTAATTAGATTGTGATATGGACTAAACTGCAAAAGACGGCTGTTTAAATATCTACTACATACTGAAGCACGGAAACATAAACTCAAAGGTCTTCACTACAACCCGCCAAAATAAAAGTTCAGTTTAACTTTGGGAAATTATGACAGAAATATCATATTGTGCTGTAGAATGTTGTCAATTTTGCAACAACAAAAGTTTAACAACAACGTTTATTAAAAATAAAGAAATATCACACAATGTCCACATTTTTCATGCTTTAATTTAAACCTTAGTTGTGCAGCACGTTTTTTGCCAAAAAGTGAAAGGAATTGTTCAAATTAAATGTAAAAATTAAGTCTTAAATTGAGAAAAATAAATCTTAATTAATATTAAACATTTAAAGTGGATAAAGTTTCTTAAAATGTTCTTATCACTAAAAATAGTTATTTTAAGAACTGTTTCAGAATAAAGATATGTTATAACTGCTTTTTTAAATTAAGTCCAGTGTGGCGTTTCTAATGCTGCCCTTTCCTAAAATGAAGAAATTTCATAACTAGGATTTAAACACTTGTTTAGTACTCAAATGATACCACTGACATTTTTAAAGACTTGTAAAGATCATAGTGTGACTTGTGGCAAAAAAAACAAAAAAAAACAGGACTAAAAATAGAAATTAATCATCTTGTCATTGTGGTGTCAAGACCGCCTTAGGGAGAAGAACCCCTCCAGTCTGATTCTCCGCCCTTGTACGGCTTACGTCTCAGTCAAAATACACACATCCCGCGTTCATCAACTGCACATTTTCCTGTGACCTTGAATAGAGGACATTCTCCATTTCTCGCACACAAACACATGATTCTTCTCTTCTAACCTCTTCAACACTTTATCAACTTAAAATACTGCTTAACGGCTGCACATAATGCACTGAGGCGGGAATTAATCCTCCGTTATCAGGCTGATCTCTCTGTCCATTCATCTCTGAAAGCCCTCGCCGCCCACAGACTACTGAACTAAAGCCCTGATTGCTCAGGTATTGACCATGTGCGAATGAGAGCGAGCTGTAGGTGCCTGTGGCTGGTTATACACATGCACTTTTCAAGGTCATATAACAATGAGTGTCCCATCAGCAGCGTGCATGCTGGGACAGAGTGACGTGACAGGTTGCTTACATGCAAAAGGGTAATTACAAAGCACTGACACATAACAGGTATCTACTTGACTTCAACAAGTGCTGTGAATTTCCAACTGATGCGTTGTAGATATTGGATTGTGTACTCAATGACACCCGACAACCTATTTGTTAACAAACGATTCATGTCACATTCACGTCACGTATGGCGATATCTCTGTAAACGATCGTAAAGCCATTGGCATTCATTTCACAGGACATGCATTATGTGCGTTGAACAGCCACAGTTGAATGTTTGACTTTCAGGTGCTGCAGACGTTGAAAGACACATGCTGGCGACTGCTTGTGCATGCAAAACAAGGGTGACAATAGACCACGCACCGATGCATGAAGACCTGTGTGTGTGCATGATACTGTGAGTTGCTCCATGTCAACTGACATCATAAATGGGGGGAAAAAGCCCATAGAAAACAGCAAAAATCTAAGACGTCAGAAAATAATAATGCATCTTAACTGGGAGAAATGAGAATAACAATCAGATTGTCACATAGAGTGAGACTACAAAGATGATATGATATTTGCACATGCAAAACGGGTTACTAGAGTGATGCTGGGGGTTAAAAAAACGGCCTAAACTGGCTTGCTTGTTTTAGAAGGAGTTTAGAAACTGATTTAGCCAGGCTGGAAGACCAGTTTAAACCAGATAAGACCAACAGGCTGGCTTAAGCTGTTTTTTTTTCCAACTTAAGTTTGTTTCTAAAATCATTTGTAGTGGTTTTAGTGTGTTGTGTATTTGGTTGGGTATCGATGCTCACTGGCCCAAGCATGACATTCTTGATTTCAGAGCATCTCTTCAGCCAAAAGATGGCTCTTCACACCAGCATGAACATCTAGACATAATATGGACATGTAAAATAGGTGGAGATTTCAAAAGCATGGAGCTTGACAAACAAATCTCAAACCATGGTGGGAGCAGATCAAGAAACTGAAATGCGCTGATGCGGTGAGCCGAGGATCAACACCAGTCTACTGGAAATTTTGCTTCCCAACAGTGAAATTGCACCAAAGGAAAAACACCACAGATAGAAGTATTTGCATTCTACTCAAAAGGAAAACATCAAAGGGCACAACCACCTCTAAGCAAAACAAACCTGAATTTAGCATGCAAAAACTGCAGTGAAACGTCTTGATATTTGGGCACTTAAATGGAGGCATGACGCCCCCTGCTGGATTTGCACTGATATCACAATAATAATTCAGATCAAAAGTTGAAGTTGCAGTCCGTAACTTTTTTGTGTTCAAAATGTACAAATTTTATATAATAAGCGAGTACACCATGAATCCATTTTCCAAACCGTGTTTTTGGCTTGTCCTGAATCACTACGGTACACCTATAATAAGTGTTTATATTCGGACTATTTAGACTGGTTCGGAGTAGGTACCGCTGCGGAGTAGCCCAGTACCTGCGTGATTCGCCATAGACATAAAACAGAGAAGTAGCTCCGGCTACAATGTTCTTCCGCAAGACGCACGCAGTTCTGTTTATTAACCGCTAGAGCGCCAAAAGTTACGGACTGCAGCTTTAACCTCTAAAAGACACGGAGCTTTACACTTTTCCTCTCAACACAATATGATATCACACATCATAATGATGTAGCGATGTTTGTGCTGTGAGCATACAGGTCTTTCAATAACAGTTAATCATAATCATTTTTAGTTTCATTTAAAAAAAAAAAAAAGTAATGTATTGTAGCATATACGATATAGCCTTCTTAATTTAGTCCAAGGTTTCTGCAGCTGTTATGAAGGCAAATGCAATACTTTAATGAAAAAGTTGAAAGGGAACACAATGTCAATGTTTTTCGAAGTATAAAAATAAAAATTTCAACAGATGTTCATTACTTTTTAATTCATTTTGAGAAAAAAAATCTAAATTTTACTTTAAGCATAAACTTCAAAATCAAAAATCTATTTTGATTAGTTTCTCAGAAAACAAGACTTTTTGGGTCATTTTGTATTTCAAGTAAATGTATCGTTCGTAAATATATTTGTAATGTTTTTTAAAGTGCATTTAATGCACTGCAACATTTAATGCCATGCACGACTTTGAATTAAATCTCTTCTGCTCAGATTTTAGACCTTTTTAAGGCCTTCATTTGTGGAAGGGTGAATCAAGACTTAAGGCAGAAACATGGTAGTCATAATATTAGCAATATTACAAAAAGACAATGGTTTAGATTCAGTCTGACACAACAAATTTCCATCGAGCACAATAGTTCTCTCTGGCTGCCACTGTTGCAATCTAAATATAAAATATTAGAATTTTTAAATGAGCATTCCAGCTAGACAACATTTACTACTTTTTATGCTCAATTCTTTAGCAAGTTTTAGGTGTAATCTTTGAAGGATTCACTGTGGTTTTGAGTCTATTGTGTCAAAAGCATTGAGTACAAAGTTAGTGTCTGTCATTATAATTTTTGCCTTTTTTTAACAACAGAAGCATTAGGGGCCTGTTCAACTGCAAGAATATTAATTTAAATATAAATAACATTCACCAATACTCAAGAGTTTAAGAGCCACAAATGAATTGGTGCACCATGATTACTGCATCAAAAATGACAACACCACATACATAATTACTATTCTGATTTTCAAGACTCTTTATTGAATTTCTAAATTTGTGTAATATTCATCTCAACAGATGACAGACAGTAAAAAAACATAAGGAAAAAATAATGAGTGCTTGTTGAAGCCCTGAATGGGTAAATATGAAGCATGGCATCTAAAACAGCACTTTAGATTAAGAGACATGTTTCCGTTGCTGTGATAAAGAAAATATGATAAAAAAAAAAAAAAAAAGTTCAGTCAAATCTAATTCCTCCTAATGAAAACTCTCCAGATCGACATGCCTCTGTAACCACTTAAAGCAACTTTACAGCAACGTATAAAAAGAAACAAGAATAACACACACTTATTGTCTTAGGTTACGTTTGTGCAAGTGACAAAAGCAATGGAATAATCTAGCAGGTGGAAAACAGGTTTTCGTTAATGGAAAAAAACAACAATATTGACCAATGCTTATTACTAAAAATTCGGACATTTTCAAAACCTTAATAAGTTCACTTATAGGCCTCAAACAGTTCTATGATAATACAGTACTGCGTTTAACAAATGCTGTCAGAACCGATAATCAACTCTTTGATTACGCTCAAAACACAATCGGTGTAGATTCTGCAGACTGTCAGCGCTCAAGGAATGAAAATATGCAATTAAAGATGTCAACACTTATAGAAGCGCTTCCAGCTAACTGCTTAAGCTGAATAGATTTTTGAAATGACACATTTATAGAGCTGCAGATGAGATCTTAAATCATACCAGCAATCATAAGTGTGTGTATGGCAAATAAATAAACAACATCCAGGCACGTAGTATGTTTGTTCAAAGAAAAAAAGAAAAAGTGCCTTTTTCATGGTGAGTTCAGGGAAAAAGTGTGGCATAAAGCTTTTGTGCATCTTTTGACACAAGTAGTCTGAGAATGCATTTTCCAGGTTACAAAAAAAAAAAAAAAGGCCACAGTTCTTTGCCCTTAAGAACCGTTCTCGCTTTTTGCTTGTTTGGAAGCCGGCTCTTCATTATCTTGACCGTTAGACTCCAGAGGTCTCTTCTTTGGACTGGCTTGTTCTGTTGAAGGAGAAAATACATTTCTGATTTCATATGACTAAAGCCAAAAACTCAAAGCAAACTTTATTTACTCAGGCATTTGAATACACTACATGTCTGTGGGTGATGAAACTAATGAAAAGCCTGACTAACCTCCAGTCTCAGCCTCAGACTCAACAAACTATCAGAAATCTTCAATTAGAAATGCATGTACAAAGGCAGTTTTATGTCACGGATATAGTAAGAACAAGAAAGTACATTTGTTTTGCTGCAATTACAATTTTAAAATAATAAAAACAAATAGAAAAGGCTATGCAACAAATTCGTAGCTCATTATATTCTGTTTGGTTTTGATTTGTAGTAGTTTTGTATTGAAGAAAACTACGACCACAACGTCTGACTATGTCTTAAGTATATTATTTAATTATACTTCTAAATGTTTTAAATGACCAGTATTACCAGGCATAAGAAGTTCAATAAACAAATAAACACAAATATATATTTAAAACAAAATCATACCTATTATATTATTGTTTTACATTTATATTTGTTAAAATTGCATTAGAAATGACTTTTCAAAGTTGTAAATAAAACAGATTATTGGAGTACGTTTTATAAGAAAATACTACTTTGGTCTTTCAACTTCAACATTTCATATTTAATTCAACATGTTACTTCCTGTTTTTTTTTGTAACTATATGTGACTAGCAATTTCAGAGTGAAAATTGTTTCTACGCCATTTCTTTCAGTGTATGTGACATCAATCGAGGAGAAATGTCCCTTTTACCTTCATCTCCCTCTTCATCGCTATCAAACTTGGTCTTCTTTCCCTTGAACTGGGTCTGTTCTCTTCCTCCTCGGTCTCTGCGTCCTCCCCTGCCTCTTCCACGACCCCTGTGACCTCCTGCAGTCACAGGATACGGCGTAGCATCAGAGCAATGTGTTAAACTGTGAGTTCAGACACCTGCATGTGTGTTTATTGTGTCCTCTGAATTACCTCTGCCTCCTTTACGTTTGTTCATGGACTCCTGCTGATCCTCCATGATTTTCTTCAGAGTCTCCATTTCTACGTCTCCCTCAAGTGCCTCCCACTGAACAACCTGCTCTTTAACCTTAGGATCTTCTTCTCCTTTAGCCTCTCGGACCTTCTGCAGGGCCTCCTGGGCGTTTGAGTGGAACAGGATGGTGCCCTGAGGAAGATATCAACGACAGAAATTAATGGAGGAAGACATTCTTTAAAGGTATAACTCATATTGCTAATAAAGCAATATGGATTTAAAAAAATTTTTTTTAAAGGGGTCATATGATGCTGCTAAAAAGAACATTATTTTGTGTATTTGGTGTAATGAAATGTGTTTATGCGATTTAAAGTTAAAAAAACATTATTTTCCACATACTGTACATTATTGTTTCTCCTCTATGCCCCGCCTTTTTGAAACGCGTCGATTCATTCTTTAAAGGTATAACTCATATTGCTAATAAAGACTGGATTTAAAAAAAAAATGTTAAGACAGACAGTAGACACATTCATAATGGTTAAATGTTGTTCTTTTGAACTTTCTATTCATCAAAGAATCCTGAAAAATGCGTCACAGTTTCCATAAAAATATTGAGCAGCACAACATTTTATACAATTAATAAGAAATGCTTCTTGAGCAGCAAATCAGCATATTAGAATGATTTCTGAAGATCATGTGACACTGAAGACTGGAGGAATGATGCTGAAAATTCAGCTTTGATCACAGGAATAAATTACATTTTGAAATACAATCAAACAGAAAACAATTATTTGAAATTGTAGTAACATTTCACAATATTACTGTTTTTTTGTTTTGTTTTTCAAACAAATGCAGCTTTGGTGAGGCTTTTCAAAAACAAAAAAATTATACTTTCATCTTTAAAACCATGTTTTTAAAAAAATGTGAGCATAAGTATTGGGACAGTTGAACTTAAGGAAGATGTAAAAGATTAAAAGCTGTTATTTAGTTGCAGATCCCTTGCATGCAATCAGAGCAGTGAGTCTGCGACCCACAGACATCAACAGACTCTTGGTCTCATCCGTTGAAATGCATTTCCCTGCCTTTAATGCAGCCAATGTTGCTTGTTTTGGGGAGTTTCTGCCTTTAGTCTCCTCTTCAGCTAAGCCATCATTAAAGCTGAGAGGGCCTGTTCCAGACAGCCATGCATGCCCATTGCCCATGCCATGACACAGCCTCCTCCATGCTTTACAAGATGAGGCTGTATGCTTAGGATTATTTGCAGTTCCCTTTTTTCTCCACACTTTTGCTTTCACATCACTTAGATAAAGGTTCATCTTTGTCTCATCGGTCCATAAACTCAGTTCCAAAGCTCTACTGGCTTTTGCAAACTCTAATCTTGCCTTTCTATTTTTGGTGCTGGTCAGAGGAGTTTGCATCTTGCTGTAGCTTCTGTAACTCTATGTCAAAGTCTCCTGCGGACAGTAGATTGTCAGAATTTGCATTTCCGCATGAAAACTCACCAGCTCTTCATCTTCAGCTTGCTTCTGCTTGTCCTCCTTTTCACTGAAATGCACATTTACCAATTATAACTTTCAACTCATCTCACTTTTTTGTAGAAAACAGGTGTTGTGCATTACCTTTTTGCTTTAGCTTTTGCTTCCACGCGATTCTGCTTCCTCTCGGCCACCTTTTTAGAAAAATAGTCATCTCTACAGAGAGGTCAAAAAGGTTAACAACTCTCACACCAGAACATTCAAAGCCATTCAGGTACTAAGAAAACAACATGCAATGCTCAGAGACAAGTGAGGAACTGAACTGCAGAAGCACCTACTTCATCATGACGATCATCTCTTTCCCTTTGTACTCTTTGACATCAGTGCGCGCCACTAAAGCCTTGGCGGCTTCTTCAGACTCTAAAACCGCAAAGATCGATCCCTGCAGACAATAACAGCAACGGAAACAGAAAAACTGAGGTAGATACAACATTTCTTGATTTACTCACAGTAAAATAGTTTTACAATGCGAAGTACAGTTTTCAAGTATTGTAGTCTTGTCTGTCCCATTGTTAACTAAAAAAAAATTAACATTTGTTTTGATTGACTGAAAAGAAGCTGAAAAAATAAAATATAAGTATTATATGAAATGCCAACTTAAAATGTTGCCTTGGCAACTAACTAAAATAAAATAAGTTTGACGTACACTGAGCAAGCAATTTTTACTCAGAAACTGTGTAATTAATTGTGAAATTTACTAGCAAAGCAACAGCAACACGTTAAACTAAACTAAATTTTGAAGACTGAAATTCAAGCATTTTCTTGTAAAATGTATTCTAAATACGTTTTATAGACAATTTTTTTAACAGTGTACTAAAATGACTAAAACTAAAAAATAAAGCTAAATAGAAATTTTTAAAGAATGAATAAAAATAAAAATACAAAATTAAAATAATTCATTAAAACGTTCAAAATATTAATAAAGAGTATATAAACCATAACACTGGTCTGACCTCTGAAGTCATAAAAAAATTCTTCCTGAGATACTTGTCCAAATGGTTTCTTACTTTGAAAGTCTTCTGGGCTCCTTTCCTCAAGTAGATGTTCTCAACTGTGCCTTTATCTGCAAACCACTCTTTAATTTCATCCAGCGTGGTTTCAAGAGGAAAACCTTTCTGTTGAATTTAAACATTAATATCCGTCAACCAACAGAAACATGTGGCTTGACAAAAGAGAAAAACAATAGTACCCAGTAGGGCTGCACGATTAATCGAATGCGATTGTCATGCGCATTTTGTTAGTAAAGCTGGTTCTGTAATCAGCAGTTCACTGAAAGATACGCATGACAATCACAGCTTCTGTCGAATCGCGATCTCGATTCCATTTCGATTTATCGTGCAGCCCTAGTATCCAGTAATACAAACAGGACCTGTTAAAACCCTATTATACACTGTTTGTTTTAGAGCAAAGGTAACGCGAAGAGGCAGAAAGAGGAACTTGATGTCATTGTTCCCATTCGCTCACCATGTAGACGGATTTGTGTTTGAGTCTCGCATCATATGACCCCTTTAACTTTATATCTTCAAAATGCATCTGCAACTAAACGTATCTTGATTTAAGGATGTTTTATGTATTTGTATTGTAGAACAAGACAAAAATACTGAGGATTTCTTGCAGTGAATGCAACATTTAATGCCGTTACTTTATGAAATGATGACTTTCTGCTCAAATTTACAACCTTTTTATGGAATTCATTTGTGTAAGCGTGAGTTAAGACATTTTAGAACCCAAAGAAACCCAGCTTCTATTTTCCAATTTCCAAAAACATGATGCATTTCTCTTGTATTTACCTGTTACATTTCAGCATTGTCTCCAGAGTGACCCAGCCATCATCTAACTGCAGCTGCTCCTTCAGAAACTTGTCTCGAGGGAGATTGTGGTCACCAAAATAGTACTGAACACACACAGAAACACATTCATGTCACTTATTTGAATGAAGGCTTTGAAGGAGAAAATAAACCTAATTATGATGCTCATCATCTCACCTCGATCTGCTCTGCCACCTTCTTCTCCAGAAGAGACATTTCCTGATTGCCTGCCATCTCTGCTGGGACGAGAAATAACAAAAACAGATTTTTATTTTCTATTTTGCAAAAAGTCTGTACACTTTTACACTGTTTCTATTCTGCATTTTCTATAAAAGTGACATCACAAGACTGTATTATCAGCATAACAATTTAAGTAAAAGATTGTGATGAAAAATTTAGGTGTGACTAGACAAGTGTGTGAATCTCAAACCACGTGTTGTTGTTTTTTATTGAACAATATCAATTTATTCTCAGACCACGTGTGAGTAACGTTACAGCAAAACTCCTGCGTGCAGCTTCTGTTTTATATCGAGTGCTGACTGTTGAAGTGAACATATCCAGTGTTAAATAGGATTAAAATAACCTGTCTGTAGGCTATAAATTCAGTCAATATCTGTTATAGATATTTATAAATCATGTAACGTTACGCCACATGTTACACAATGACACTGAACAAACATCGGGCGCCCAATCAGTCATTGCTGTTTTTCTCTCCGTTCTGAAGCATTGCGACACTGTAAACATTAGAAAAACAATCAACGCTGCAAAAACCCCATACTCACTTTGCTTGCGTTCTGATCTGTCTGAGCTCAATCAAACGCCACGCTAAACGCCATCCGAACGTGCGTCAGGGGATGGCGTCGCGTTGTTATGACGTCACTCAGAGACCGGGTGAAGAATCATGGGAAAGTGAGTTCAACACGGAATCCGCTCATTTCCTGACTGTTTTATTTATTTTTTTGCATAAACATCGAGCCGCTCTTTTTAAATTATTTTATTTTCAATCATTTTAAATTATTTCATTAGTTTGAATGTGCATTACCATTTTTACCATGCTCCTATGCACCACTTTGCTAAAACACAGGCAGTTTATTAATAGCCTAAATATTTCAGGCGTTTTCAGTTAGAGAACACTGGGATTTCTCTTATAGAAATTCTCTTCTCTTGTTTTATTGAATATTATTTTTTAATCCCTAACAAAAGCAAGAAGCCGGCTGTACAAGAAAACACATCATATAACCTATAATTATTACTAATGGTTTTAGAGGTTTATGCAGCTGGACTCTGTGTGCTGGACTCATTAAGTCATGGCTGCTATCTAAGCTTAGTTTAACCTCCATTCCGATACAATCATTTATTCAAAGAAGCAAAAGGCAAGCCATAACTTAGACTGGGTAATTTATTCCTTTATAATCAGACACTAAACATGTGCATGGCCTGTGTGTCACAAGTACAAAGGACACATGATTAGTTGTAAATGCTAACAGGAACAAGGTCTCCACTCCGGTCATATTAACGAACTTTTCTGACATGCAAACTTTGTTTATTTATAAGCCAATATAGAGTCCCTGTTCTCCATTCATCTCTGCTTTGAATACAACACTCTGAATCAAGACTCAGGCTGCATTTACAACACACATGTAAAATTCAAGCTCATTCAGGAACAAACATTCACAAAACTGTTTATCTAAAGTCAAGAGCGACACATCTGACCCCAAAATGCTGTTATCAGGACTCGAGCACGAGGTACTATGACCCGGCTGGCTTTCGAAACATGACTGAAACATACAGTGGGGTCCAAAAGTCTGACACCACAATGAAAATCCGAAAATAAATAAAACATTTAAGTGTTTCGTTAATAATAACAACAACATTTTTTTAATTATATTATTTAATTAATTTATTTGTAATATATAAACTTAAAAATATAAATAAAATATAGTAAAATAGCCCTAAAATAAAAACCCTGTCCACTGTATTTATGCGAATATGGTACTAACATGCAGATTAGGGTTTCTAATAATAATAATAATATGGTTCGTTTTATATCTTCTGCATTGAAATATTAAACTATTTTCATTTCCAAACTGCAGTGTTAAAGATTAGGGTCACAGTCATGCTGCTTTACTTCTTACAACATGACAATAATGGTATTCATCGGCATAGAATTTATAGATAGGATTTTCATCGTGCAGATTTTAGAATAAATATTTCGCCAGCATTTACATTTGTTCATTTTAATGTTCTGCAGCAAACCTCGGTGGATTAAATATTAAGCACCTCAAACTGTTAAATTATTGTTATATAAATTCAGACGGTGAGCTTATTTTATTATTTAAATCTCAAAAAGATTAAAATCACTGTCAAAACAATAATATGTAAAACTGTTAAAAACATTACATTTTAAAATGTGCAATGAAACCAAAACATAAACTTAATTCTGACAGATATTACACCATGCCCAAATTAGTTTATCAAGTAGATTAAGGGGGAAATGAGCTATAATAGGATGCCCATTCATGCACATGATGCATTTAGTGCAGAATAAACATGTGATATTCTATTAGTTCAGTGAGTCTGTAGTTTGTCACAATATTGTCTATAATAATATATTACTCAATCAGAGCTGTTAATTCCCTGAGGATTTCATTGCCACTAGTCCAGGGCATGATTTTCGCATGCAGTGCTTCTGAATCCCCTGAAATGGCTTTGCACAACAGTTTCTCTAGGGTGAATCCTTTCCTAGGCATTGCAATATCCCCTTCTTTCAATTCTCGAACGGGGCAAAAGTCATTTCCTCCATCTCCTATATAGCAAATCCTCTCATAATGCACATCAGCCTTAGCTTGCTTCTCTCTGAAATCTTGCAGCACCCTCCTCTTGCACATGTTTACGGGACATTGCTGACAGTCATGCGCGTGAAAGCAGCGCACGCTCATATAGCCGCGTGCATCGATGCTGGCAGGGTTGGTGAAGACGTCATCTACAGCAGACTTCACCCCTGATGCATGCAAAACCCAGTCTATGAAGATACTGTTGGAATCGGAGATTATGATGCAGTCGACGTCTTTCTTATTCTCAGATATGAAGGCCAGGAGCTCGATCATGCCGTCGGTGAACGGGATGCTCTCCATGACCGCGCGCATGTGCTCCGGCTGGACAGACTGCTCTCCGATGTAGGTCAAGACTCGACCCATATACTCGGTCCAGAGGCCTTTCTGGTATGACTTCTTCAGCCAGTCCGGTAACGTCTGCTCGGGAGTGGAGCGGATCACCCATGTGTCGCTGTTGTCATCCACTATAGTGTGATCGAAGTCGAACACTACTAAGCTCTTCATTCTGCGCTGGAAATGACACAAAAACAAAGTATTGACATAATGAGCGACAAAAAAGATGTTCAGTATTCGACATATCTGTCTCGGAAAGTCAAATAACGAGATGCATGTAAGCAAATCAAATTTATACTGACCTGAAGCGGCAGCCTGAGTGAATTATTCGACTTCGTTATCGATTCTGAGACCGACACTTGCCTACATCACAAAGCATGCTTAGTCACTGCCCCGCAAGCGACGGCTCGTCTCTGATTGGCTGCCACTCACGTCACTCAAACGACTTGGTAGGCTCTGATTGGTCACTACAATCGTAAGAGCTTGGGTCGTTGGTTCTTGCTTGCTTTCTGTTTCATTCAAAGAAGTGAATCAGTGTATTCTGAATGAGAATGAGTTGTCTTACTTAAAATATAGTGTTAGTAAATATTTTAGAATAGTAGAGTCATAAAGGTACAATTTATGACTGAAACACTAATTTCAAGCTTGAATATAGTAAAAAAAAAAAAAAAATTCACGTGGTACCTTAGCGGATTAATCAGTACATTAAGACATTTGTTTTGTATTACGTTTTCTGAAAAATGTTTAAATGTGGAAATGAGGCGTTATTTAATTAAACATGCGCTAATTTTCATACATTTCCAGAAGAGAAATCTGAACATTGGATAAAGCCAGGTTCCAATGTGTCGTTTCCTTTTATTGACATATTAAAGGGTCGTACAGTCAGGATTTTGAGGATCTCTTTCTAAAACATTAAAAAAAAAAGGTATGATAAAAAACAAATGCTAATATTAATGCACAATGGTAGACCTAAAATTAAAGTTATAAAATAAAATTAGAGACAAAACAAAAATCTATTTCAGATTTTCATATCAACTAAATACAGATAAATTAAAGAAAAATAGAATAAATGAAAAAAATCTCTACCAATAAATTCTGCATCCTTAATTCCTAATTGCACTTGAAGAAAGTTAGGAAGAGTCTTCAATAAACAGGACATTTTATTTACATATTAAAGGGTCGTACAGTCAGGATTTTGAGGATCTCTTTCTAAAACATTAAAAAAAAAATGTATGATAAAAAACAAATGCTAATATTAATGCACAATGGTAGACCTAAAATTAAAGTTATAAAATAAAATTAGAGACAAAACAAAAATCTATTTCAGATTTTCATATCAACTAAATACAGATAAATTAAAGAAAAATAGAATAAATGAAAAAAATCTCTACCAATAAATTCTGCATCCTTAATTCCTAATTGCACTTGAAGAAAGTTAGGAAGAGTCTTCAATAAACAGGACCACTGAAAGTGAAATTCACAGGTTCAGTATCAATTTTTATTTGTCAAATTCAACAGAAGCTAACATTGTCATCTCTTTACAAACATAAAGCCCTTACAAAACTCCAATGTATGCGAACATGTCCCCAACAAACCCATTTTAAAAAACAGCTCAGATTGGACAGAAAAACAATTAAGCAACCATTTTCACTAAACGTTTATGTCAGGATATGGGCAAGAAAATTTAAACAAATGTCAGATAAAAGCAGGACAAATATAACCGATTCAACTGAAACAAATTAGGACATTGCGATCCGTATCAGTCATAGAGGGGCATGTCTGTTTCACACAATGACTAAAATATGTCTCTTTGTATCCAACGTTGTACAGCAAGTCATTGATGGGGAAAATGAAAACAAAAAATGGAGTGGTACATGCAGTCTCTCAGTCGCTGTCACTGGAAGAGGAGTCCTTTTTCTTCGCATCTTTGCTTGGACTTTTAGATTTGTCCTTCGCTCTCTCTTTAGATTTCGGACTCTCGCTCCTTTTTCTTTTCTTCTGTTTATCAGCATCGCTCTCAGAATCGCTGCTTCCACTCTCACTCTTTTCTTTCCTCTTCCTGCCGCTCTGTCGATCATCTCGCTCTCGGCTTCTCGGTCTCTGGGAGGATCGCTCTTTGGAGCTCCTGTCTCGTCCTCTGCTCTTTGACTCCTCTGCACTCTTCCTCTTGTTTCGGTCTTCTGCGTCTCTCCCGCGGTCTCGTCTGTCTCGCTCTCTGCTTCTCGACCGGCGAGATGATCTTCTGTCCCGGCTGCTGCTGTGGCGTCTGTCACGGCCTCGGTCTCGTGATTGGCCACGCTTGTCGCGGCCTCCGGACCGGGACCTCCGTGACCCGTCACGACCCTTTTCTCTGCTTCTAGATCGGTCGCGTCGTTGCTCTCCATTCTTCTTCTTTTCCACCTCTTTTGACTTTTCCTTGTCATTCCCTTCTGAATGTTGTTTGCTCCTTTCTTTGCTTCTGTCTTTCTGCTCGCCCTCCTTGTCACGCTCTTTGGCATCTTTCTCTTTCCTGTCTTTGCTGCTTGAGCGTCCCCGTTTGTCATCCGCTTTACTGTGCTTTTCCTTTTCTCTCTTCTTTTCTTTGCTCTTGCTCCGGCTGCGAGCTTTTTTCTTTTCTGCATCAGCATCGGCCTTTTTCCGTGCATCCCTATCTCTGCTTTTGGAGCGATGTTTGTCCCTCTTCCGGTCTCTTCCTCTGGAGGGACTGCGTGATTTGTCCCGCTTTGCATCTCTCTTTTCTCGTTCAGAGTTCTTTTTTGCCTCTTCTTGTCCTGCAGCGGTGTTCTCGCTGGCTGGCTCAGTGGCTTCGGTCTTTTCCTCTGACATATCACCTCTAAAAAAAATTTTTAAAAAACACATGAAAGATTTATTTTCAAGAAAGAATAATAAATAATAGTTTTTTTTAATAAATTATATAATATAGATAACTCTTGAGTGCAAGTAACGTTTTGGAATAGCACAAGGGCAAGAAAACAAAATTTTACTTTTGAGTGAACAAGTTTATGAACTCATTGCATGAATCCTGGATGCAATATTTGTGTGCACTGTAAAAATTGCACATACTTGTCCCCTTTGATCCATCGATCCTGGGTGGCGGCTGTGTTGGCTTTAGCTTTCTGTGTCCTTTGCATTTCCTGCCTCCAGTGTGGAGGTGTCTCACTGCGGCGAAACCGATCCCATGACCGCGAGCGAGATCTAGATGGTGTCCGGTAGCGCTACAGGAAAAATAATAATAATAACAATAATAAAAATGAGCTTTAATTTTATTCACTAAAATCAAAAAGAAGATATATGTAAAACAAAACATGGATCGCTCAAAAGTTTGGTATGTAAAATTTTTTTTTAATCCAGCAAGGATGTGTGAAACTGACCAGAAGTAACAGTAAAGACATTTATAATATATATTTTTTTAATTCTATTTTTAAATGAATGCTATTCTTTTGAACTTCATAGTGCATGATGGTTTCCACAAAAAAATTATACAGCACAACTGTTTTTAACATTGATAATAATCAGAAATGTTTCTTGAGCAGCAAATCAGCATATTAGAATGATTTCTGAAGGATCACGTGACACTGAAGACTGGAGTAATGATGCTGAAAATTCAGCTTTGATCACAGGAATAAATACATTTAAATATGTATTAAAATAGAAAAAAATATTTTCAATTGTTAAAATATTTCACACTATTACTGTTTTAACTGCATTTTTGATCAAATAAATGCAGCCTTGCTAAGCATAAGAGACGTCTTTCTGAAATCTTACAGAGCCCAAACTTTTTGAGTGAATTCACATTTAACTCTCATGATCTGCCTTTCAAAGCAAATCATATTTATTCTCTCACCCTCGGTCCTCTTCCTTTAATTCTGCGCCCTGACCTGGTCATCACCAGTCTCGTGCGGTTCGGCCGCGAGTTCACCATGGGTCTGGAATATAATTTACAAGTTACGAGCAAAATATAAAAATCTCACAACATAAGTATTTCATCCATGTCTGTACAACAAATGATCCTCCACATCATTACTGAATGAAGTATCAACATATCACATTCTACCTGTCCCTTTCCCTCTCTCTCTCCCGGTCTCTTTCTCTTTGTCTGTCTTTCCCAGAGTCCTCCTTTTGCTTTTCTTTGCCCTGCTCCTCTTCGTTGGCCTTCTGGGGGCTTCGCCTCATTAGGAAGCGGTTTTCTGGAATAGCCGGGACTTCCTCTGGGCGGATGGTCGACACGGGTTGGGGATCAGCCTCTTCCTCATCAGACCTACAGAAAAAGACATGTTAAAATTCTTACTACATTAAAAATCACTTTCAGCAAGAATGAACATGATTTGTACAAAAAAAAAAAATTTTTTTAAACGATTGGCTGGCAAAATTATTTCAGATATTGTTATGAATACATTTTAATTGTATAAATTTAAAGACTGCTTATTATGTCTGTGATAATTTTGGTACTGTGTGGAGCTTTTAGTAATGATGTGCTCAACACATGGAAAGTAAATACTTCAAATTTTGAAGCATTTTATATAAGCGTTGCTGTAGGGTGAAAGACTCCCATCATAAAAGGGCAACTGCACCCTTTCTTGTCTTTCTTCTTGTGTTTCTGTTCTTTCTTTTTCTTGTGTTCCTTCTTATGTTTCTTCCGTCGTTTCTTCTCCTTCTCCGATTCCTCTGACTCCGACGAGCTGTCTGAGGAAGAGTCGTTGTCACTCTCGCTGGATGACTGATGCTTCTTTTCTTTCTTTGCTGGATGACAGAAGTTTAAGCAATACTTTAGAACACAGTATCACAATTTAACTGGAAAAAATGCGTTAGTAAGATTAAACCAAGAATAAATTTAAGTGTGATCTCTTTGAGATGCTATTTTTGCACTGCCAATCGTAATTTATTATTAATAAAAGTTTACAGGAACATTCTGCATGAATGATTAACATCCAGTCTATTCTCAAGATAGTCGTGAATAACACAAGTAATCATATGGCTCGTTTCCACTGAGCGGTACGGTTCAGTAAAGTACGGTACGCAATTATGTCCGTTTTCATTGTCAGAAGTTGGGAATGGTACCAAAATAGCGAACCGTACCACTTTTTTGGTACCCTTCTGTTGGGGTACCTAGTACAGCAAAGGGTACCAAAAGGGTGGAGCCAAACTCACTGCAGAACGTTGATTGGTTGACTAGAATCGTCACTTTTGCGTGCTACAAGGGGATAAAATACTTTGTACTTATACTTTCATAATGGCTGTTATTGTTCATTAAAACTGAGTTTTAGAGATGTGCTTCATGTCATATTGAGAAACGGCTATTGTCGCGCTTTATCGTCGATCGCTACTTTCCGGCATACACCACGCCTATCAAGTAAGGGTACTGTTGGTGGTGGAAATGCAAGCTGGATCAGGGTGTTCGGTCCCGAATCGAATCGTACTGTACTGACCCGTACCGCTCAGTGGAAACGAGCCAATAGTGACCATTAAATACTGACATCCATAACACTGGACAGTTTTATCACAATTGATGTGCATTGATTGTACTCACTTATTAAATAATAAGTTCTTTTGTCAATTCTTAATGAACTGACAGTGGCTCTGAATGCTTTTGTGTGTAGAAGTCACCACAAAATGAATGAGATGGAAGAACCGTGACTAGATCTAAAACTTTTGGATGGCACAATGCTTTATGCCTTCATTTGATTACCACTTTTTTTGATAATAAATTTGCATCAAATATAAAAATTGCATGTGTATACATATTCATTATTTCAATTTTCATATAATTTTTGTTAAATTGTCTAAGCTTAATGAGTTTATTTAATTATGCTTTTTGATTAATAAAATTTTACTTGACCATTAAAACAGAATATTTAAAATTATAACAGGAAAAACAAACAGAATCCAGAAAATGTTTTTTTTTTTTTTTTTTATAAATTAGGAAAAAAATAAAACTGATTTCATAGGGACAGCCTACTTAGGCCAGAAGCATTTTTATACACAAGTACACAAAAATATAAGGTAAAGCTAATAACATAAAACATCTAAACATTTCTAGCCTTAAACCTGAGAAAAAAAATATGCAATATCACCTTTAGATTTTGGAACAAGTTCCCCACAGTTGAGCACTTTGACCTCGGCGTAGGGTCGGCTGTTGGCATCCGTCTTCTGACTCTCGATCATCCGGATCACCTCCTGGCCGGAGATCACCTGACCAAACACCACATGAATTCTGTGGAAAAAAGCAACAAAACCTGTTAAACACTGCATAAGATATGTTACCTAGCAGTTTGTTTATCAAATATTGATAAACGCATTGTGCTGCACACTTACCCGTCCAAGTGAGCAGTTGGTTTTGTAGTTCTATGGTCAGGGACACAAAACAGTGAGGCAGAATGTAAATATAAATCTAACGAACACAAAAACAGTGATTAATGCACACCATAAATCGATCTGAGACATTATCATTTGCAGTTCATATCTAGTTCAAGACCAAACCAATGCACTGAGGACATAGACATCTATTCAACATCAAGGCTGCAAAAAAGAAAATGATAGTCGCAGACCATCGTCCATTTTCAAAGAGGGTGGTACAGTCCATTAGAAGCACGTATGCTGGACTCACATAAAGAACTGTGAGCCATTGGTGTCTTTCCCTCTGTTTGCCATCGACAGCAGGAAATCCTTGGTATGTTTCATTGAGAAGCTCTCATCTAGACAAAGAAAATGTTAGAATATTGAAATCACTGTTGTTATTGATAACTAAAACTACTAAAAAGTGCTTGAATACACCTAAAATAAAATAAATATTTAGATGAACCTACACTGAAAAAGATTAAATTAGAAATGTTGCTATGGAACTAGCTCTAAAATTACCTAAACAAAAATTTAAGCTAAATAGAAATAAAAATCCAAAAATAATACAAATAAAAGTAAATAAAAATTACTAGATATTTTGATTACTAGATATAAGCATTTGAATATAGTCTGATTTATGAACCTGGTCAATCAAGTGAATAAAGATTCATCTCAAGAAAATGACTTGAAACAATTACTCTGGAACTTTTAATCTAAAAAAAAAAAAAAAAACTGCAATATTTTATTAATTTGCACATGCTTATGTGGGGGAAAAAAGCACACTCACCTTCAAAGAAACCTCCATATATAGATTCACCACCTCTACCATTTCCTGTTAAGGCAAACATTTCTGTCAAATATCATCACACATATGATATAGATCAGGGGTGGCGAACTCCAGTCCTGGAGAGCCGCAGCCCTGCAGAGTTCAGCTCCAACCCTAATTAAAACTCACCTGCCTGTAGCTTCCGAGTAACCCATCAGACCTTGATGAACAGACTTCCTTTGTAGTGCAAGGGTTTCTGGGTAGTCTTACCAATTCCTTTCTCACCTGGAGACAGAGATGGAAAAAACCCACAAAGCAATGCATAAACACAGACCTGGAACACTTGATGTAAAACATCTCTCACAGAGACAGTAATTTTACTGCATTAAGCATCTCCCCCTCTCTCTCTCTCATATATATATATATATATATATATATATTATATAAATACCTGTGCACAGGCAGCGGAAGTTTTCACATGTCTTGGGACACGCATCCGAGAAAAGCTCCATGACCACTCGGCCCGCTGCAGCAAGGAAAACCAGCGGGAGAAAAATATTATACAGGGAAATACATCCCACATTTTCAAAAAGTAAAACGTATCCCATTCAGGTACTGAAGAGTAGCTGTGCATAGTCTCACCTGGCACATTACTGATGCCAATGTCAAAGAAGCAGCGAGGACGCTGCGCCTTCACCCCCATCGCACTGCAGGCACAAAACATAACAAACACTATTACAGCAACACATCTGAGCTTACAGACTGAGCACACCATCAATACCTGTTTCACTAGTGTAACAACACTATTACACAAACTAACAGACTCCATGACGGGCAAAACCTTTTGGTTTTGTTGAGAATTATAACTTAAGACATGTTTGACATATTTTGACAAATTCACCACATAGAGCATTAGTATTTCATATTGCTTATGCAGCAAGTCCTCTTCCTTCATGTCAATAGTTGTTCATGCCATTTTTTTTAGCATACTCTAATTAAGCGTCAATGTCAGTGTCGGCACTTTCCCTATCAGCAGAATAACACATTGCGGCCATGAACATGTCTCATAAGTCTATTCGACTTGTTTTTTGTGTTACCTTTGAGATTATAAATAACTTCAGAATAAAACGACATTAAAATGTTTATTTTTCGTGATGCTGAATGTGTTTCTCTGAGTCTCACTGCACTCAGCTTGTGCTAAAACACACGTGAAATCACCAACAGCAGCACACCCTGTGTATCCCAATTTGTTTAAACTGTTTATTTATCTAATTAGCTTTAGAAAACCGGGTAATTAGATTTGCTCATACCCGCACAAAAAGCGCAACGTTTAGCCTTTTAATGATTGAATGACTAGCATGCTAACGTGCTACATGTGTCCATTACAGAGTATATTGAGATTTCCATCTCGATCTTTCCTTTGTACAAGTCATACTGAAAGGTTTTATTTATATCTTTGACAGGAAGTATAACTTACATGTTTGATCCAAGTTAACAAATGCTACCAAAATGAAGAGAACATTAACAACATTGACTGTCGTTCTCGTGTCCTCAGCGCGCAGGTCTATGAAGATGGCGCCGTGACGATCAGCGGTGCATTCTGGGTAAAAACATAAACCGCCAGAACTTCTTCTTCTTCTTCTTCTTGGTTTTATGGCGAGTTGCAATCTTTGCGCATATCGCCACCTACTGTGCTATTATGCAATCAGGATTTTCTTTTATTATATCAGTTGTTCTGTCTCAACTCTGAAGCCAGAACTTCTTCTTCTTCTTGGTTTTTAACGGCGGCTGGCACCAACGCAAATAGGTGCATTACCGCCACCTTCTGCTCCGGAGTGTGAAACAGAGTTTTAAATTCTATTTATTTACCAACCTTGTGTCTCTTATAAAATCAAAGAATACATTACTATTTATTTCACTTGCCCATTTTATTAAAACCTCATGAATTCCATTTTTCCTTATTTCTATTATCATTTTTCTTCTTTCTTGTTCATACTTGCTACATTCAAGAAATACATGAGGTATTGTTTCTTCAACATGACATTGTTCACATAACCCATTTGGATGTTTCCCTGTTATTTTAAGAGTGCTATTTAAATTTGAGTGCCCTAGCAATATTCTGTTAAAGATAACCTCTTCTTTCCTTGACTTACCTATACACTTTATATTATGACTGACTTTGTTTATTAAACTGTAAAGGAATCTACCATTTTCCCCATTGTTCCACTTAACTTGCCATTCTTTCATCACTTTACTCCATATTAAAACCTTAATCTCTGATTTACTTAATGGAACTTGTATCTCTATCGTTTCTCTCTGTAAAGCTTGCTTTGCTAATTTATCCACTTCTTCATTTCCCCTTATTCCTATGTGTGCTGGGACCCATATAAAACTGATTGATGTATCATTTTGAACAATTCTTGAATGTATTTGTAGGATACTAAAAAGAATATCTTGGTGACATGATTTAAAAGATTTCAAACTCTTTAAGACTGAAACTGAGTCAGAACAAATTAGAACATTCTCAGGTTTGTGTTCCTCAACCCACTGCAAAGCCAAGAGCATTCCTATCATTTCTACAGTATAAACTGCCAAATGATTTGAAGTTCGCTTTACTCCACTGATCCACTGGTCATCACTGTCTTGAACTAAAAAAGCAGCCCCAGTTATTTGATGTTCTGGATCTTTTGAGCCATCTGTATACACTTGTATATGCCAGGGGTATTGGACTCTGGTATACATTGAAAATGCAGATGCCAAGTCAACAAAACATAACAAACACTATTACAGCAACACATCTGAGCTTACAGACTGAGCACACCATCAATACCTGTTTCACTAGTGTAACAACACTATTACACAAACTAACAGACTCCATGACGGGCAAAACCTTTTGGTTTTGTTGAGAATTATAACTTAAGACATGTTTGACATATTTTGAAAAATTCACCACATAGAGCATTAGTATTTCATATTGCTTATGCAGCAAGTCCTCTTCCTTCATGTCAATAGTTGTTCATGCCATTTTTTTTAGCATACTCTAATTAAGCGTCAATGTCAGTGTCGGCACTTTCCCTATCAGCAGAATAACACATTGCGGCCATGAACATGTCTCATAAGTCTATTCGACTTGTTTTTTGTGTTACCTTTGAGATTATAAATAACTTCAGAATAAAACGACATTAAAATGTTTATTTTTCGTGATGCTGAATGTGTTTCTCTGAGTCTCACTGCACTCAGCTTGTGCTAAAACACACGTGAAATCACCAACAGCAGCACACCCTGTGTATCCCAATTTGTTTAAACTGTTTATTTATCTAATTAGCTTTAGAAAACCGGGTAATTAGATTTGCTCATACCCGCACAAAAAGCGCAACGTTTAGCCTTTTAATGATTGAATGACTAGCATGCTAACGTGCTACATGTGTCCATTACAGAGTATATTGAGATTTCCATCTCGATCTTTCCTTTGTACAAGTCATACTGAAAGGTTTTATTTATATCTTTGACAGGAAGTATAACTTACATGTTTGATCCAAGTTAACAAATGCTACCAAAATGAAGAGAACATTAACAACATTGACTGTCGTTCTCGTGTCCTCAGCGCGCAGGTCTGTAAAGATGGCGCCGTGACGATCAGCGGTGCATTCTGGGTAAAAACATAAACCGCCAGAACTTCTTCTTCTTCTTCTTCTTGGTTTTATGGCGAGTTGCAATCTTTGCGCATATCGCCACCTACTGTGCTATTATGCAATCAGGATTTTCTTTTATTATATCAGTTGTTCTGTCTCAACTCTGAAGCCAGAACTTCTTCTTCTTCTTGGTTTTTAACGGCGGCTGGCACCAACGCAAATAGGTGCATTACCGCCACCTTCTGCTCCGGAGTGTGAAACAGAGTTTTAAATTCTATTTATTTACCAACCTTGTGTCTCTTATAAAATCAAAGAATACATTACTATTTATTTCACTTGCCCATTTTATTAAAACCTCATGAATTCCATTTTTCCTTATTTCTATTATCATTTTTCTTCTTTCTTGTTCATACTTGCTACATTCAAGAAATACATGAGGTATTGTTTCTTCAACATGACATTGTTCACATAACCCATTTGGATGTTTCCCTGTTATTTTAAGAGTGCTATTTACATTTGAGTGCCCTAGCAATATTCTGTTAACGATAACCTCGTCTTTCCTTGACTTACCTATACACTTTATATTATGACTTACTTTGTTTATTAAACTGTAAAGGAATCTACCATTTTCCCCATTGTTCCACTTAACTTGCCATTCTTTAATCACTTTACTCCATATTAAAACCTTAATCTCTGATTTACTTAATGGAACTTGTATCTCTATCGTTTCTCTCTGTAAAGCTTGCTTTGCTAATTTATCCACTTCTTCATTTCCCCTTATTCCTATGTCTGTGATAGTAAACTCTGAATCCATACAACTATTATTACTATTTCTCTTCTTCATTATATCTGGATTTTTGAACCGCCAGAACTAGAGACTGCGGAAGCTTAAAACGGACAAAAATCAAATAGGACTTGGAGTTTCGTTTCGCTTGAGTGTCATTATATGTAAACACATTTATTTGAATTTTTTAATTATTTTAAACATAATTCTTGTGTTTAAAATAAAAATAAATCTTGTGTCATTTGTTGAAGTTTGTTTACTCTCACTCTTTTTTCTCAGCAAAATAGACGTTAATTTGTCGCCACCTACAGGCGTAAACATACAGAGAATGAGGAGTTACGTCACGATCTTTTCACTCCGCATTGCATTTCGGGAAGGCGCCGCCATATTAGCAGGATACGCTATCCGTTCCCATGGTTACTTCTCATTCTCTATAAGGATAAATGCTTATCTTTTGTTTTGTTTTTGCCTTTAAGTTAAACAATTGAATAGAGGTTGGTGATTCTTCACCAGTTTCACTGGATCTGCTTCTGAAGGTATTGAAAACAATGAGAATTGCACTCTGCTGCACTGTAATGAACTTCAGTGTTTGCACATGAAGTGTCGTAATGAAGACAATAAGTGCTGAATATCATAACATCATGTACTGTGAAGCCACAACGACACACAAGCAGCTTCTTCCAGGAGGTTTGAGTGTCTCAGTGCTAAACATTAAAACATGCAAATGCCTGTGAAACAGACTGAGAATCTGGCAGAGGCAAATGCATCAGAGGAGGACAAACTCAAAGTCCAGTCTGTGCTATTATTCCAGCAGGTGAGTGTTCAGACATTGAGAGTGACTGAATCTGTGATATATGAGAGATGCTCATGATTCTGACGTTCATCAGTGATGCAATGAAGCTGGTCGGACTGCTTCCACCAAACTACATCTGCTTCCGCTGTAGGATTCCTGGACATCACATTAAAAACTGCCCGAGCAATGGGGTAACTGGGCTTTGAGAGATCACAGCTGCTGTGAACTTGAGCTCTTTTCCCCGTCAGTCTGTCAGAGTTTGAATGTCATTCATGAATTCACAGGACAAAAGTTGTGCTCCTCATAAACACATATGGAAATGCGCAGGGATTCCTCGTAGTTTCCTGGTGGAGGTGGATGATCCTGACAGAAAGGGAGTCATGATGGACAGCAGTGGGAAATACGTCATTCCCGTTATGGATGCGTGAGTTTACTGTACTTGCTCTTGCTGCAGGTTCTAGTGTTTGTTAAAGTCTTTTGTTTGAATCATGTTGTGTTTGATCTGTTTAGCGATGCCTATGTGATTGGGAAGAAAGAGAAGCCGCCCTTCTCAGCCCAGAATGTGGGAAATACGTCATTCCCGTTATGGATGCGTGAGTTTACTGTACTTGCTCTTGCTGCAGGTTCTAGTGTTTGTTAAAGTCTTTTGTTTGAATCAAGTTGTGTTTGATCTGTTCAGCGATGCCTATGCAATTGGGAAGAAAGAGAAGCCGCCCTTCTCACCCCAGAATGAGCCTTCATCCTCATCCTCATCCTCATCCGATCCGGTTCCTGCCGCGCTGCTGTGTCTGATCTGTAAGGATCTGCTGACCGATGCTGTGATGATTCCCTGCTGCAGGAGCAGCTACTGTGATGAATGTGAGTGTCTGATCAAACAAAGATCAGTTAGAAGCAAACAGGCTGTTTCTGACAATCTTTTGGTGTCAGGTATCAGAACGTGTCTGCTGGAGTCTGACGGACACCTTTGTCCAACCTGCAGACAGTCAGATGTTTCTCCTGACAGTTTGACCGCAAACACTGTATGAATATATATTTTGGTAATTTAATAAAGGTTATAGAAACTATGTCAAATAGTGATATATTTATTAAAGAAGTGTTACCATTGGGATACATGGAGACACTGTGATAGGTAAACTTGAAAATAAAAAATAAGAAGACAAACATGTTGCAGTTAAAATAATGTAACTAGCCAGTCAGAGAAATCTATCTGCTAAAAACACACACACAAGTTGATATGGTTTCAAAATGTTTATTTTACAAAAAAATGCACATACACAAAATAACCTAGTATTTTTGAAGTAGAGAACTAGAGTTTATTTTTATTACAGTATAATAACAATACAGAAATGCGCCTGTTCTTGCTTACATGGTTCTGTCATAGCATGAAATGATAAATGGCTCATGTTCACACACATACAAACACATTTCACATTAATCGTGTTTGTCTAAAATGTAAAAGAAAAACACTTTAGGGAACCCAAAAGCTTTTTTCACACGTATGAAAAGGGGTTAGTTCCCTTGGCTTCTCATTTTAGACTAGATATAATTGACCACAGACAGCTGTGTGCCGAGGTCAAAGGTCACATGACCACAGGGTTTGATTTAAAGTTTGGGCATCCTGGCAGCATTCAGACGCATACCAACACAGGAAGATCCGGAAGCGTAGCACATCTCTCTCAGCATGCCGCTCCATGTCTTTTTGTCTTCTTCATACCTGTGAAAGAAAACAGGTCAATACATAAACTGACATTCAGTTCTATGCTGGATCTATTCCTGGGCACTTTCTTGGAACTTGACTAATTAATTGAAATCTTTTTTCCTTTCAGAACCAGCTGGACACAGAATCGGGATGACTTACTGCCACACATCAGGGATCTCAGAAGGTCCGATGTTTTTGTCCTCCAGCTCTACAATAGCAAAGCCCCCAATGGCTAAGAGGTTTCCTCCGGTGCTCACGAGATTCACTGAGCTGCGCTCCTGAGGGAACTCTGTGAATGTGTCCCACCTGAGAGCAAATAATATTAATGTAATACAATATACATATTTCATTTTTACATGCAGAAGCAGTGAAGAGATGACAAAAAAGACGGATAAGCGCAGGAAGACGACATCTAGAATGGTACATCTCTGTACAGATACAATATTATTGTTTCATATCACAAGCAAACCTGTAAATTGCATAGTATCTAATTTGTTTGTTAGTTGTTATTGTTAGCTAAAATTAAAACTTAAAAAAATTAATTAATTGAAATAAGGCTGAAATAAAATAAAATATAAAAATATTAGATGAAAAACTTGAGAAAACTAAATTAGAGATGTTGCCTTGGCATCTAACTGAAATAAAACAAGTTACTAAAACTAAAAGTGAAATAAAAATAAATAAAACCTAAAGCTAAAATTAATAAAATTGAAATAAAAATAAATGGAAACTAAATAGAAATATTTAAAATAATAATGAAAAAAGCACATAATTGTTTTTTAAATTAAACTAAAATAAAAACCAAAACTATAAAAATAAATGCCAGTTCAAAATATTTAAAAAATACTTTAATAATATATAAATAACACTGGTGAGAAATCATACTTGTTTGTTCCAAAATCGTAGGTTTCAGATAAAGCTGTGAGTCCGTCTTCATTCACTCCCCCAGTTACAATGATTTTTCCCTTATGAACTAAGGCACCAAACATCGCTCTGGGCGTCTTCATAGCAGCCAGTTCTCGCCATTCTGACTGCTTGTGGTTGTACACGAACATTTTATTGAGAGCTTTGCTGTGAGAGAGAAAAGAGATTTATTTACTTTAAGATTTGTTTAATCAAATAATTTACAATGCACCAAATGTTGTTGACTATGTTGTTGAATATGAAATAAAAACTGACATTTTAGTACATTCTTGCTGTTATTGTGAAAAATCCATTGGCTCATGTTATTTTAAATAAAAATGTTTTGTAATCTTTCTTTAAAATGTAGTAGCTTGTGCTTCACCTCAATCTGACTTCCTGACTTAAAAGGGGCTGTTCTTCATTTTTAACTACATATACAATGTATAATTGTATAATTTTCTATTATGTATTTATATCAATATAAACTTAAGCCACTCGTTTCAAACATGCAGAGCTGTAGGTGCTACACAGACAAGAACAGTGCACAGTTTGGCAAGTTTTCTTTACTTTTTACTAGTTTTTCTGGTGTTTAGTAATAGCTGCCAATAAATGCTTAGGACTGAAGAGGAAGTTTCATCAAGCTGTTTTATCTGAAAAGATGAATACATCATTGTTCCTCATGATAAGAGCCCTTTAAGTGTCACATTGTACAGAAGATTTTTGAAGAACTTTGATGGATCACAGACAGCTGCAAACTACACCATATGTTCCTGAGCACCTCTGATCTGAGTTGCACACACACACACGCATACTCTTACTTGTCATCTGTCTTTCCTCCGATGCAGTACACCAGGTTGTTATGTGAGACAACTGAATGGCCGTGAATACGCAGAGGAAGTTTCTTGGTCTCGTGCCATTTCATCTTTCTGCAATGACATGAAATACTACTGAAGCCACACATCTGAGCCAGCAGTCAAGTGTGAAGAGCAGAATCAGCAGTTGGATAGACAAAGCTTTTGAATTCATACTCGGTGTCATAACACATGACGGAGTCGAGGGACTCGTTGGTCTGCAGGTCTTTGCCAGCGATGGCGAACAGCATGTTTTCACATTCCCCCAGACTGAACAGGCATCGAGGGCTGGGCATAGGAGGCATTGCCTTCCAATCAGCAGCAATACTGTCCAGCTGCATATGATAGAATAGTTTTAAAATGACAAATAATTTCCCATAATACCTTACAATATGGTTTAAGTTCAGTTCAAAGACCCATGAAAAGACCATAAAGATTCCATGCTGGTCCTGGTCTAGCTAGTGGACCAGCATGATCCTCTTGGTGAAGACCATGGAGATCCCTTCTGGTAAAGCTAGTTTAAGAAAACTAGTGTGGTTACCATCACACCAGCACCTAGTTTTAAAGTCATTTTGTACCTGGTAGAAGTAGCACTGCAGAGGAGACTCTTTGCTGTCTTCATCGACAAACAGGCCACCGACGATAAAGAGCTGGTTCTTCTTGGTGCAGAGACTCACGTGGTTCTTCGGCAGCTGCTCTGCCATGGCAGCCAGAAAACACTCATTCTCGGCCACGTCGTACGCCACAGCGGCCGTGTCATTGATCATGAGGATCAGGTCTCGTCCGTACATCCCCAGTCTACGATTATCGTTCAAGTAACCCGGCAGCAGCTCCTCTTCCTCCTCTGCTCCAGCCTCTCCTTCCTTCTTCTCTTTGGGTTTCTTCTCGGGGAGTTTTCCTCCGAAGGCTTCTTTGATGACTTGCAGCTTCTTCAAGAGTTCTGGATCAGCCTTGATGATGTCATCGGTCTCAACTTTCTCCCGGAAGTACCTCTCGGGAAGGAGGCGGAAGCGGATGCACTCGAACGCTTCACCCAGACTCTTGGCGTGCTTGGCCTTGTCGCTGCGCACCCACTTCATCACCGACTCAAACACAACCTCCTCCTTCTCCACGTTAAGCGTGTCTCCACCAATCAGAGCCAAGAGCTCGTGAGGTGCCAGCTGAAGGAATTCGTCCTCAGCCGCCACGGTTTCGAATCGGTCAGCGATGAAATCGCGTGCCGCTATGGCGAGCCTGGGAACGCCGAGGACCAGGCCAAGCCTGAAGACGGCGAGACAATTAAACAGCGACAGCTTGTTCTGGAGATAGTTCACACATACTGTAAACACTGAGGGAATTTGGAATCGGTTCGCCACTGCAAAGATCTCCTGAACATTGTCATCTGTCAAATCGATCTCAGCGGAATACAGATACTGGATGATCATATCCATGATATTTGGATCAACGTCATCCAGAATCACTTCCTTGCCGCTTTCCTTCTCCTTGCCGTCTTCAGAGAAGAAGAGCTCTCTGAAGTAAGGACTACAGGCGGCCATGATCAGGCGGTGGCAGGGAAAGCAGCGGTCGCCGATTTTCAAAGTGCAGTCAACAAACTTGTTCTCGTTCAGAAGTTCCTTCAGTCCATCCTGAAGCAAGGTGCTCTGGAACAGCCGTAGCTCCTCCTTCATGGCTTTAGGATCCATGCTGTTGCGTTTCAAGATGGGAATTGACGGATAAGAGAAGAAAAATGGGAGAAGGTGGCTCCAGGTCTGCTCGCCACACCGGCCGGGCTGGAAAAGGACAGAGTGCTGAAAAGATTCCCAGAGTGAAGGGGCTGTTATTTAATCCTGCCATTCTAAATATAACCCTCCCGCTCTTGTCCACCCCCACTGCCTCTGTCATCCCTCAATCCTAGTTGTGAAGAAAGGAATCCCAGTGTGATGGCCATTCTAGACAGCAGCTGTCACAGGACACATAAAGCTCTGAGGAGACTCATGAGTCGGCAAGTTTTACCAATCCCAGACTATTCTTTTATACTTTGTCTGCAAGTTTTTATGCAAGTGTCTTTGACTTCAATTCCCCACATAAATGAAGGGTTCACTAGCAGTGTTTGGAGACAGCTGCGACTACAACAGGTGATGAGCCATTTTCAGCTGCCTCAAGCACTCGGGGCATTGAGTCAAACTTTATTATTCATGCATCAGATCCTGGGAGGAGACGAAACTCTTAGTGTAGCTGGTCATACTTGTGCACTCTCAAAAAATAGTGCAAAAGTTTGCCTTTAGGGACACAGCAGCTTCAAAGTCACCCTCGAAGGGACATCTTTGTACTTATTTTACCCATACTAAGGTACTAATATGCACCTTTTAGGGGTAGATAAGGTGCAAAGTTGACCTTTTAAAGATACTACACCAGATGTACCTCTAAAGGTACAATTTTTGCACATTCTTCTGACTGTGTGGAAAACACAGCTAAAAATCAAAAACCTCAAATGTACAAATTATATCAAAGATTATTACTTCCTGGTTAAACAGCATTCGGGGTCATTATAAATACAATTCAGACTAATAATTTGAGCGTCAGTAGTGCTATTCAAAAGAGTGTATTGACCATCACGAATATGCAGGATTTCATGTTCTCCCTAGCAAATGGTTCTAGAATGATCTCAGGGCTCAGAGGAGAGCGCCAGTCACACTAGACAGTAATACTAAAATTAAAGCAGGCAGGAAGGTGTTGGTGGAAGGAGAAATGTGCAATTTAAGTCAAAGCATAAGGGATAGATGTGTGAGACTGTTAAAGAGGAAGCATGAGGAGGTATTAATGACAAGCACGAGTGAAAAACATACCAGTTTAATTGATAGAGGTTAGCTGAGGTTTATTCAGCATTTAGGTTTTTATTTTGGATGCTGTTTTCTCAGAAGTTTGGGGTTGATTAAATTGGAGCCCTACTATATTTAAACAAATCAAGGTATTTCATGCAGTAATTAAAGTTTTTTATATATTTTTTGCCCCCCATACTGGTGTAAAATTTGACCTTTTACTTATAAGTAATAAGTAATTGGTAACATTAACAAAAATGGCACGATGCAGGTCATGCACTTCCTGGACTGCCATTGAGATGAATGGGAATGCGACCTCATTAGTTTAGTTTAGTTAGTTTAGTTTTATTGATTTATATAGCACATTTAATAACGACAGTGTCGACCAAAGTGCTGTACAAAATTAAAAATAAAATACATAAAACAACTAACCATATAAAACAAATCACAAATTATGACAAAGATAACATCACACATTATCAAATATTTGACAGCATTTACTCCAGACCATAAGCCGTTTCAAAAAGATAAGTCTTAAGTGAAGATTTAAAAACCTGAAAAGAGGAGGCTGATCTTATATACAATGGTAAATTGTTCCACAGCTTTGGTGCTGCCACCGAAAAGCACAATCCCCCTTAAGTTTCAGGCTTCATTTCATAGGTACCGATAACAAAAAAGAATTTGATGACCTTAAAGGCCTGTTAGTCACATAAAAAATCATAGCTAAAGGAAGGAGATAAAAGGAAAACAAAACGGGGCCTAACACCGAACCCTGTGGTACCCCACATGTACATGCAGCATTAACAGAGGTAAAATTCTCAATAGCTACAGAGAAAGATCTCCCCTTATGACCGGCCGCAGCATTTTGGACCATCTGGAGATGAGATAAACAAGACTGAGCAATTCCTAAATACAAAGAATTACAATAATCCAATCTTGTTGAAATAAATGCATGGATAATAGTCTCCAGAACCTCAATAAAATAGAATGGTCGATAGTGTCAAAAGCCGAGCTTAGATCCAGAAGGACCAAAACCCCACATTTCCCAGAGTCGACAGCTAATAGCAAATCGTTTAACACGTTCAAAAGAGCAGTTTCTGTACTATACTGAGCTCTGAACCCAGACTGAAATTTGTCCAGTATATCACTATTCTTTAAGAAGGAGGAAAGCTGATGAAAAACAACCTTCTCCAATACCTTTAAAAGGAAAGGAAGTTTTGATATAGGTCGGTAATTGACTAGGACCTGTGGATCAAGGGTAGGCTTTTTAAGTACAGGGTGTATCACTGCATGTTTAAAACAGGATGGAACATGACCATTATTAAGACTACTATTAATAATAAACTGAATATATGGACCAGTGCTATCTAACACTTCCATAGTTAAAAATGTGGGAATAGGATCCAGAGAGCAGGATACAGGTTTCATGGACAGATAATGTCCATTAAAGAAGAAATAGACACAGGCTCAAAACGAGATAATATAGCAGAATTGCAATAATCATCAAAAGAGACATTCCCAGAGTGCACAATATTAGAGCGAATATTTTGGATCTTATTAATAAAAAAACTCTAAAAAATCATTACAAATTAAAGGAGATGCACCAGAAAATGAAATTGTAACAGGATTTAAAACCCTACTGATAGTACTAAATAAAATTTTAGGTCTGCCAGCATTGCTAGAGATAAGGTTAGAATAATATAATGACCTAGCATTCATAACAAATTTCTGGTAAGTAATTAAACAATCCCTCAATTTCATAGGAAACTTGCAATTTGTCACTTTTCCATTTTCTCTCAGCTTGCCTAAATTTCCTTCTTAAAACTCTAGCTTCACCATTTAGCCAGGGCTGACTTCTCGCTTTAGGATATTTCAATTTCAGTGGAGCAAAAGAATCCAAAATATTTGCACAGGTGTTATTAAAACTTGAGATAAAACTCTTCAAGGTCCATGTCAGAAGAAAATGATTCTAAGGAAACAGCAAATTCAGAGGAGACAAAAGCATCAGCAAATCGTATAGGTGTAAATGAATTAAGTGAACGAGTATAATAACCAGTAAGAGGTTGTTTCACAGGCCTGGATAATACGGTTTTAAAAATTATCGGCTTATGATCAGAAAAATATGAATCCTCAATCTGAGTAATCTGTAGCGAAAATCCAAAAAACAAAATTAGATCAAGACCTTTATCATGGGTAGCACCCAAGACAGACTGAGAAAGATTAAATGAATCAACAATTTGCAAAAATTTGCTCTGGTTATAGTATAACTCTACTATAACCAGCACAAATCCATCTTGAGCTGAACATATGATGATTTAGTGAACATGAGATTACAGAACATCTGGATTTGTTGACAGCGTAACAGCCAGGCCATTTATCAAAGTACAAAATATTTTATTACAAAAAGTACAAGATACAAAATGACAAGCTTTATTACACTGATACTGACAACATTAGTTCTCAAAATCAAGATTACATTTCATTTATTACATTAATGCCAATTCAAGAATGTTGTGTAACTATGAGTGTACAATATTACAGTATTGCTTCTTCACAGTTCTGCAGGTTGTGATATGAAAAGTACTGTGCTTCATCAACTAGCTACTCTCAATGAAATCTCCTGTCCAACCAATTTTTCATATACTTTGTGTATTTCAGTGCAGGTCCATCGTATTGGAGTGTGAGGAATTACAGACAAAGGGAAAAGTATCCGTAATGGATATCAGCCTCCTAAATGCAAAGAAAGGAATGAAGAATGTGACTATATGGAAGGAACTGGTGTCCATTTTCATTTACTAAAGAAAAGTTTAATTCAAGTGTGTATTTTACCTGCTCTCACAGCAACACATGTCTTTTTGCACTCTTCTTCTGTGTCAAAGCGGTTACGGTTCCCGTCACAGCCTCCGTACCAGAACTGAGCGCAGGCGTTGGCCTGCCGGTCGTAGTACCAGCGGATTTTATAGTCCCGACAAGGGCCCTGATCCAGGAGCAGCTCACAACGGGGGTCCAGAGATACAACTTCTGAACATAGATTTAAAAAAAAAAAAAAAAAGGTTTACAAGATTACATACTGTATATTTCATATCCTGTCTGGTGAACAAAATCTTCAGATATTTCACTAGGTTACTTGAATTTTCTTAATTATGTGAATCTTCAACTATAGATTTTTTTTTTTTGTTCATCAGACATTTCAATAAAAGACTGCTGATAATATAGGCAATTTGATGACAAGATGATCTGGAATGCATGTGGTATCACACATCCTGTGCATGCAGCAGACTTTGCACTTTTAAGTAAAAAAGATGCAAGTAAATGTCATAAAATGACTAAAATGCTTTATCTGTAGTCCTTTGTAATCATTTTCTAATGATGCCCCCCACAGTATACAGTATAACCAATAAAAAATCTAATAATAAAAATATACAAAATATTACGGAAAAAGATGATCAGTTAATGGACTTACAAGACTGTGGGATGGATAAATTTTTTTTCTTGTAGGCCTATTTTTCTTTTATGTACTGTATGTAACACTTATTCATGATAAACTTAATTCAAATGCTAACTATATCGCGTGTAATGCAGTCCGGTAGCCTAGGCCTCTTAATATAATTAATATAATAATTTAATAATGTTTTAATTTCTATAATATAATCATTTCTTAATTCAAAATAAAATATTAATAAATCCATCTCTGATAATATCAGGTTGCTATGGTCACGCAGGTTTGTTTACGCATTAAATTCATGGTCGTTCCCTCAACATAGGATCTCGAGGCCACGACATAAGAATGTCATTGCCTTGACAACATTATCTCATCGCCACGTCATTTTATCACGTACCCACGAGTTAAAGGGGTCATATGATGCGATTTCAAGTTTTCCTTTCTCTTTGGAGTGTTACAAGCTGATTGTGCATAGATAAGATCCCTGAAGTTGCAAAGACTAAAGTCTCAAAACCAAAGAGATATTCGTTCCCCGAAAATGTCCCCTCTCGGTCGCTGTAGTTCCCTTTCAGTCGGTCACTCTCGATGTCACGTCGGTATTGACCGAAGAATTGGGATCTCGCTTAGAGAGACCAATCTACTTCGAGTGTAACTAAACGAGCCAATGCACATTGGCATGCGATGATTGCATCCAGCTGCCGCTGACCGCATCGCGAGTATAATTAGGCAGCAGGTGCAATGCATACTCAGCTTTTCGCTTCGGAGCCGAGCGATCACATCGTTCTGCTCCCGACTACTCTACTGAGAGAAGACTGAACAAGTTCAGCTAGCTTTTTGGAGCTCTTGGTGTTGGCGGTACGGCGCTTCAGCGGTGGTGGTTTCCCGTGTCGAGTAGGTTGCACACAATAGGCTGCACTACCCCCTGTTTGTGTTACAGGCGGCCATCTCCCCTGTGCGCTTCAGCACGCTAAAAGAGCTTTTTCCCT